>NC_045558.1:130961396-131213896 GCF_009769535.1 Thamnophis elegans | reverse complement strand
ATGCCTAGTTCATTAGTGACTATTACAGCTGCGCTGTACATTAACTGGTTGTTTCCAAGATGGATCCCGGTTCAATTGTTGAAAACACTGCATTAACCATTTTCATGATAGGGGCCAAAATTTTCTTAGGCACAGTTTTTAGTGATGGTAAACGTTGCCTTTCCTCATTAAGCAGAAAATGCTCCATGATCTTATCCTTCAATTCTTTTTGTTTTTGAGTTAGTTCATCATTTGGTTCAGTGATAACTGCTTCTATTGGTGGTGGTGTTATTTCCTCCCCGAGAGCTTCTTCTGGGAGTTCTACTATAATGTCTTAGTTTGTGTCTTGAATATCAGTTATTTCCGCTTGTGATATTGTTTTTTGGGTTTTGCAATTTGCCTGAATTTCCTCATGTTCAACTTCACTAAACACTTTATTCCGTATAATAAATCGCCTTTGATCTGCTAGTCGTTGTTCACTAACATTTCAATCTGGATATTGTTGTTTCCATAATTCATACATTCGCTTTAAATATCCTCTTTTTCTGGCTCTGAGTTGTAGTAACAGGCCATTATGGCACGGTTTTCATCTGCACTATATTTTGTCGTTTTGTTGGCTGGTCCACTTGTAGCCCACTTGTCGACGGATGTCCAGGGACCCCAACATCCGCCGCGGCCCTTGTTAACCCGCGCGACGACCGATGCGGTATGGAATTCTTATTCGTTTTTTTCACCATATTGTATGGGTTGGCGGGGTATTTTTTTACGGGACCAGATGCCAACCTGACCCCAACCTTCCTCCTTTCTCATCCGGGCTTGGGACCGGCAACGGCGGAGTTTGGGACCGGCAACGGCGGAGTTATTATTATTATTATTATACAATTGTATCACAGCGGCCAGTTGTTTCGCCGGATTTGGCATTGGTTACTAGTCGGGGCCCCACCCAGGGGCCTAGGACGTCGTAACGTATTTTCGTAATATGCGTGCAGATCCAAGCAGTGCGGCTTTTTGCATTTGACTGATGGTGATTTTGTCAATTTTTAACTGTTTTAAATGTAATTCCAGTGCTTTGGGAATAGCACCCAGTGTGCCAATTACCACTGGAATTACCACTGCTGGTTTGTGCCATAGTCGTTGAATTTCGATTTTTAAGTCCTGGTATCTTGCGATTTTTCATGTTCCTTCTCGGCGACCCTGCTATCACCTGGTATTGCGATGTCTATGATTGTGACCTTATTTTTCCTCAACCAGTGTGATGTCTGTGTATTATGCGCCAGTATTTTGTCGGTTTGTATACGGAAATCCCACAAGATCTTGACCGTCTGATTTTCTGTGACTTTTTCAGGCTGATGTTCCCACCAGTTTGTTGCTGTTTTAATATTATAATTTTTGCACAAATTCCAATGGATCATTTGTGCTACTGAATTGTGCCGCAATTTATAATCAGTCTGCGCGATTTTTTACAGCAGCTGAGTATGTGATCAACGTTTCGTCAGCTTCTTTGCAAAGTCTGCATTTGGCATCATCAGAGGATTTTTCGATTTTGGCCTTAATGGCATTTGTGCGGATAGCTTGTTCTTGCGCAGCCAGGATTAGTGACTCTGTTTCTTTCTTTAATGTACCTGTTTTTAACCATAACCAAGTTTGTTCCCTGTCCACTTTATCTTTTATTTTTTCCAGAAATGGCCATGCAGTGCTTTGTTCTGCCAACTCTCCATTCTTGATTTTATCAAATCTTTTCTGTATTCTTGTTTTGTCTGTTGGGCCTTCAGTAGATTTTTGTTCTTTACTTCGATTAATAGATGTTCTTGACTTTCTTTTAAATAATCAGTCCAGTGCATGTTTTCTTCTTCAAACTGTTTGCTTCACTTGTAATAATCCTCTGCCACCTGATTTTCGGGGCGATATAGTCTATCAGTATCACCACGTGGATGTAAACTGTAGTGCATTGTCATTAGTTTCCTGGTTTTTGGTCCAAAAGGTCCAAATCAGCTTGTGTCCAGTTAACTATGCCAGCTGTGTATCTTATAACTGGTATTGCCCAGGTATTTATGGCTTTGATTGTATTTCCACCATTCAATTTAGATTTCAAAATTTTCCTACTCGGTTGGTGTACTCTCGTCTGACAATAGTTTTTACTTCTCTCCATGCTTGATGTTATCCAACTGCAGAATGCCTAAGTATTTGTAGGCTTCATTTCTTGCATTTAATTAATTGGGCCATTGGGCATTTCAACTCCTTCAGAGCAGTGATTTTGCCCCTTTTTATGGATACAGTGGCGCATTTTTCCATGCCAAACTGCATTGAAATATCGGTGCTGAATACTCGGACTGTATTTGTCAATGATTGGATTTCTATTTCTGACTTTCCATAGAGTTTCAAATCATCCATATATAGTAAATGCGAATTTTTTTCAGCTTTTTTGGCTGTTTGGTAGCCTAATTTCATTTTTTTAAAGATTACTGATAGTGGGATCATTGCGATGATGAAGAGAAGAGGTGAAAGTGAATCACCCTGGAAAATTCCTCGCTTGATATTAACCATTCCGTAGCTCTCATTCCCTACTGCCAACTCAGTTCTCCATTGTTTCATTGCCTTTTCAGTAAAGGATGTAATATTTTTGCTAATGCCAGTGTTTCTAAGCATTTTATGATCCAACTATGTGGCAGTGAGTCAAATGCCTTTTTGTAATCAATCCAGACCATATTCAAGTTCGTTTTTCTGTTCTTACAATTTTCTAATATCATTTTATCAATTAGAAGCTGATCTTTTGTGCCCCTGCTCCTTCTTTTGTTGCCTTTTTGCTCTACTGGCAAGATGTTGTTTGTTTCCAAATAATCCATCATGTTATCTGCAATAATGCCTGTGAGTAATTTGAAGGTTGTTGGCAAGCATGTTATTGGTCTATAGTTTTCAGGTGTTGTTCCTTTAGTTGGATCTTTCTGAATCAAGTATGTTTTTCCAGTTGTCAACCATTCATCAATTTGGCCCTTTTGTAAAATTTCATTCAGTTGCCTGGCCAATATTGCATGTAAACTGGTCAGATATTTGAGCCAGAAACCATGTAATTGGTCCTTTCCAGGTGATGTCCAATTCTTTACCTTTTTAACTCGATTTTTGATCATCTCAGTTGTTTTTCTAATACTTGCATTTGTTTGTTGCCAATGCTTTTCTCAAAGTCATGTATCCACTTTGCTTCCTTGTTGTAGTCCTTTGCATTTTCCCACAATTCTTTCCAGAATTCAACTGTGGCCTGCTTTTCTGGTTTTTCACTTTTGGTGTCACCATTCACATTAAGAGTTTGATAAAAACGCCGTTGGTCTGATCGAAATTGCTGATTTTGTTTATATTGGATGATTTGTGCCTCATATCTTTCAATTTTTCTAGCTGTTGCTGTTATCTGCTGTTTTACAATCTCTACAGCTTCATTGATGTTCTTGTATCCAATCTATATCTCCTGATTAGCCGATCTATGATTTTGTTGTTTTATTTTATAATATTATTATTATTATTATTATTATTATTATTATTATTATTATTATTATTTACCAGTTACATATTTACATATTTCTAACTGTGTCTATATTTAAGCATTATATTTCTATAGGTTTTTTTATTAATATATCAAGGACTTCTATATAGTTTTCAAAGCTCTATAAAATGTTCTAATTGTTAAATAATAAAATAAAATAAAAACCCCACAAAACTGGTCTCTTATTCTGGTACTTGATGATTTCCCCAAATTTTGTATTAGCCAAGATTACTTGCCAAGGTGATCATCTATTCATTTTTTGTCCCCCTTTGAGTTTGGCAGAGCGCATGGCCTTCAGAGCATGTGCCACAGCATAGACTGCATTGTAGACACTGTAACTATGTCCATTCATGGTGGTGTCAAAGACAGAATTAGGAAGAGTCTCCAGCTTCTCTTCTCCAGTGCAGATCCTTTCAGCGTTCTCATCTGCAATATCACTGGAGAAGGAGCATTCAAATCCATCTTTCCAGAAATCCCTAATAAAGCCATCTTCTTTGTCAAAGTTTGGGTTTCTCTTCTGCATAAATTGTTGGAATCCAGTCAGCTCCTTTGAATGAATTGCAAAAGAAAGAGCACCATGAAGAAAATCAATGTGGAACTATCTTTGCATCAGAAAGGATGTGAATTCCGTCTGTGCTGTCATGATCCAAACTTTGGCCTGTCTTTCTTTTGGAATATTATCAAAATTGAAAAAATTGATCATTAGTCTCAAAAGAATCATGCCTGTAATTTCAGCACTTAAAATGACTGCAGTGACCGTACTCTCCATAATCACTCTGAATATTTTTTCTGCATTTTCCATCATTTCAGCAGTTTTACTACCATACATCATTTGGGGAAGACATATTGAAAAGTCAAAGCAGATTCCTCTCTCTGAAAACATGGAAAGTCTCTTTTGAATGAACCTGTCCCTATCTTCCTCAAACAGACAAACTAACCCAACCCAGGTCCATCCAAATGCAACAATAAGTGTAGTATTGCTTTAAATTGATGGGAACATCCATTTGACAAACATTGCTGTTTCAGTATTCATCAATGGAGTTGATCCATATGAGATCTAAATGGAGAAAGTCAAAAGGACATAGCAATAAAGTGTCTCTTCCAAAATATTTATATATCCATATACATACATACATTCATATATATATATAATATATATATATATATATATATATATATATATATATATATATATATATACACACACATACACACATACACACACACCACACACATATACACATAGACATACATACACCAATGCATGTGTTTATTTAAGCTAATCTTTGTGTTATTGTGGGATTCAAAAATAGGTTGCTTAAACATTAGTTTTCCATGATATCTGCTATTTGCACAAGAAGCAAAAAGGGATAATCTTTTCAAGACATTTTTAATGACTTGCCTCAAATGTTTCATTTCTGTCACCCACCTTTTAAATGTAATAAATAGCTTTTGAACCTCTCATATCTCACCTGGGGAAATTTGTAGTTCCGTAGAGTGATTGCCATGCTGAGACAGGTGTTAATCAGGGGTCCTCCAATGACAGCTACTGTGTTGGTCTGGTCATTGTATTTGTAGTTGGGTATAAATTTATCCTTTGTAGATAGAAATTCCATTGCTAATTGATAAGTTGTAATTTCCTCAGTATAATGAGTAGCAATATGGAAGCCAAGGCTAATGTTGGACAAAATCCCAGAATGTTCATTGATCTCCTTTACAGAAAATGCCAGAGCCAAAGTGTGCTGATAATTATGAGTGATGAACCTTCAGTGAGAGTTAGAAACTATGTAAATATATTTTTCTTTCATAATTGGACAGCTGTTTTAATTGATACATATGTTTAATTTATACATATAAAGCATATGTACATAAAGATATAAATGTGTGCTTATGGTTTGTTCTGGATACCTGCAATTTGGGCACCAATAAATAGCCCTAGATTCTATCAAGTAGGAAACACTGACCTAGTTGTGGCTACTTAACATTGAGCTAAAGTAGCATTTAGTCGATCCCATTTGAAATACTTTGTTCACTTCTGGAGACTCACTTTAGAAAATATATTCAAAAGATTGAGCGAGCCAAGAGATGGGCAACAAAAATGGTGCAAGAGCTGAGAAAAAGACACCAGAAAATATTGAGGCAGTAGTCTCAATATTAATAAAAACATAAGAACATGGGGGCATAATCTCACAGTGACAGAGGGAAGTTCAAAAACTAATTTTATTATTTCAAAAAAAGAGTAATGGAACCATGACCAAGTTCCAGAGGAGGCAGTGGATCAGTCATTGGTAACGGACTTAAAACTTGCTGGGGATAAACAGACAAAAATTTTCTGCCTTCTGTATCCTATGTCACTATCTGATTTCAATATTATCCATATTTTCTGAGAGAAGGAAGACAGTTCACTTTTCACACCTAAATGTATACTAGGCTAAAAGATGCACTAGAGGGTTTTCTTTTTTATATGGATGAAATGAAAGGCAAAAAAATTCAAGATTGCCAAGACAGCTTCTGCAATTATTTAGATTAGTCAAACTTGTTTTTTTCAACAAGGGACTTTGTTGAATGAAGGAAGTTTCTTGAAGAGAATGAAATTCAAATACTTTATGATTAAAACACAATATTCACCTGAATTTCAACATCAGTATTACGATAGATCTATAATTAACTAAGGACTAAATATGGTCACTGGAACAGATCACACCAACTGACAAGAAATTAATACCTTTAAGCATATAAGTGATAGAAAATACAGTCTTTAGTGGGCAAGAGGAGGTTGTGGTATGAGGAGAAGGTGAAGTAGTTGGATACTTACAAGTACTGATCAAGGACTTCAGAAGAAGGAAGACTATGAAAAGTGATTTCATTTGTAACAAAGAAAACCTGATAAGTAATAGCAGCAATGATTAAATCTCCAGACTGATAATATTTATGAACAATTGGAAGAGGACTTCTAAGTTTGCAGGTGCAGGGAGGAGAAATGCACATCATAGTTGGGGAAAAAAGTAAAACCAATGTTCTGAATATAATGAATTCACTGTAATATGTACTCATCGTACCAGTGATGAGATTCAAATAATTTTAACAACTGCTTCTCCCAAAGTGGTGCAAACTGGCTGAATCCCACCACTGCATTACAGGTATTAAACAGTAACTCCTATGTTACCATTCAACTAACTCATTAACTGTGTCTAAAGTTAACATAATGAATTTTATCTCAAGTTAAGAGACTAACAGAGATGGTCTTCTAATGAAATATCACAGATGAAACAGATGTCATCATTTTTACAGAGTTTGCTAAAGTTCCCTTAAGATTTGTAGAAGAAGGGACAATTAGTAGCTTTAATTACTAATCAGTATCATTCTTTACAAGGATGCTTTGAAAAATAACAGAAAGAAACATATTTATCATAACTCAATAGATACTGCTGCATTGTTATGAACTTTGAAGAAGATCTTTTTTGACTTTTATAAAGATGTGAAGAACAAATGGGGGGAATGAGAGTTCATATGCAGAGAAGAAGACAAAACACCACTATAGAACAGAGTATGGAAATACATCATTTTCTCAACATTTTGTTTCACACTTAATACTTTACTTATGACACTTTGTTTTATTCAAAACAATCTTAAATCTTAAACAATCTTAAAGCTTAATTTTATTGATGAACACCCAGAGTGCCACTCTGAAGGAGATGGGAAGTAAAGAAATATGAAAAAAAACCAATAAATAAAAAATAAAAACAAAAACAAAACAATAAATAAAATAGCAGAAGTCTTCTAGTCCAACCCCCTACATATGCAGAAAATCCTATACCATTTAAGACAAATGACTATCCAACATGTCCTTAAAAACTTCCAGTGTTGGGGCATTCACAACTTCTGGAGGCAAACTGTTCCACTGATTAATTGTTCTAACTATCAGGAAATTTGTCCTCAGTTCTAAGTTGCTTCTCTCCTTGATTAGTTTCCACCCATTGCTTCTTGTGCCTTGGAGAATAATTTGACTCCCTCTTCTTTGTGGCAACCCCTGAGAGATTGGAACACTGCTATCATGTCACCCCTAATCCTTCTTTTCATTAAACTAGACATACCCAGTTCCTGAAACCATTTGTCATATGTTTTAGTTTCCAGGTCCCTAATCATCTTTGTTGCTCTTCTCTGCACTCTTTCTAGAGTCTCCCCATCTTTTCTACATTGTGGCACCCAAAACTGAATGCAGTATTCCAAGCATGGCCTTACCAAGGCATTATAAAATGGTATTAACACTTCACGTGATCTTGATTCTATCCCTCTGTTTATGTAGCCAAGAACTGTGTTGGCTTTTTTGGCATATGCTGCACACAGCTGGCTCATATTTAAATCGTTGTCCACTAGGACTCCAAGACCCCTCTCACAGTTACTACTATTGAGCAAGGTACCACCTATACTGTACCTGTACATTTCCTTTTTCTTGCCTAAATGTAGAACCTTACTCTTTTCACCATTGAAATTCATTTTATTAGATATTGCCCAATGTTCACGTTTGTCAAGATCCTTCTGTATCTTAAGCCGATCTTCTGGAGTGTTGGCTACTTTTGCCAGCTTGGTGTCATCTGCAAATTTGATGAGTTCCCCATTTAATCCCTCATGATGAAAATGTCGAAGAGTACTGGGCCTAAAACAGAGCCTTGGGGTACTCCACTGTATACTTCCCTCCATGAAGATGCAGTTCCATTGAGGACTACATGTTGAGAGCCATTGGTCAGCCAGTTTCGAATCCATCTGGTGGTGATGCTGTCTAACCCACATTCTTCTACTTTATCTAATAGTAGGTTATGGTCTACCTTATCAAACGCCTTAATGATATGTCCAAGTAAATTATATCAATGGCATTCCTCTGGTCCACTAATTTTGTCACTTTGTCAAAGAATGCAATAAGATTAGTCTGGCATGATCTGTTTTTGACAAACTAAGGGGTTTACTTTGAAAAGGAGTACTATAACAATTAATCAGTCACTAGAAGACAATCCTGGAATCAGAAGGTGGAATTCATTAGAAATGACACCCTGGGATGGGAATTGAACCTGCTTTGGTGGACATATGGTTCCATAAGGAGCAGATGAGCATTTTCAGAGTGCTCCTTCTGCTGCTCTGAAGATCCTGGAGCAATCAGGAGAATGTTTGAGAATATCAAAAATTAAAATAACTTTTAGAAGATTTCATTTTCTTTTCTTTCTTTTTCTTTTATTTCCTTTCCCTCTAATTGTTTGATGTGTTTCCAGTTTAGAGCCTGGGATTCACATCATTACAAGAGGAAAGGGATAACCACAAGTCTTTTTCAGCTTTATATAAATATAGACATTGTATCACTTCAGTACACAGCTGTCCCAAGGTAAGAAGGTAGTATAAGCTGAAGTAATTGTATTAGTCAATGAGTTAAGATATATTTAGGCTTTCCAAAAAGAGCAGGTATCTAATCTAATCTTATCTTATTTAAATCTTATATCACCATTTAACTAACTCTCCAGGTCTCTACTACCTACATGGAGCATGGAAGCTCACATGGTTAGGGTGCTAATTAGATGATCATCTGGCTCACATTCAAGATCAGATTGCTGCTCAATAGTCACATGGGTTCTCATCACTTTGTCCATCTCCTTCCGACACAACAGTTTGAAAGCCAATGGCCATAATAGATAGTAGAGTACCATTTCAGACAGAAACCTATTAAGGTCATGAAAGGAACCCCCAACTGAGTGTCCCCCAGACAATCGTTGTCCTCAGTTAGGGTCTGAGCCTGGTGTCGAAGGCAATGATGGATGCCAAACACGAGGTGCAGTTTTTCTGTTTGCTTTTTATTGGAGTACTCCAAGGAAAAGGGTTCCTGGCTAAAATGGCAAGAAACAAGAAACAAGGATTAAGTAAACTTTATACATTTTCCCTAAAAGAGAAGGCAAGACAAGGCAGGATAAAAAGAAATATCATCTAATAAACATTTTAGTAATAATTGTTCTATTCATTTTAGCTGTCCATATTCCTAAGCCTTGGCTAATGAATGCCTCAGGAGTTATCTAATACACATTTCCTTTGCTGCCAGCCATCTCTATTCCTAACCTTTAGCTGAGATCTCAAAGTTGTCTAATTCTTGGGAAGCAGCCTGACGTCCTGACGATACGATGTGCAATCTTTATCTTAAGAATATTTTATTTTCATTTCCATAACATATAATCACATGTATATTACTACATAGAGAATATCATGTTGTAAGAGAAAACAATATACATGTGCAATCATACTACTTTGAAATCAAACCTGGAATAATCCCCCCACCCTCCCCCCGAGCCCCCACAACCTACCCCCCTGACTTCCCAGAACCCGTACACGGTATAGATATTTAACAACCACGATGTGCAATCTTGAAGCTCCAAGATCACTGTTGATATCTCTGTTGCTTGTAACTAAACTGTCCTGTGGAGATGGTGATAGAGAAGGGCACATCCTGCTGATCTCAGGTATATCACAAAATCCCTGGTTGATCCAGGAGAAGCCACTTTTTCTGGTGATAGAGAAGCAGCCATCAAAGCTGCTGAGGTTGGGACAGCTCCAGAATGGAAGGATATACAGGAGAGAGAGTGTGTCGAATTGGTGAGATAAATTTTACTAATAGAGAAGAGAATATCCAAAAAGATCAAAAGTAAAGTTAAAATTGAAGACAGAAGAGGTTAAGTGGCAAGATTGAGTCTGAGTCAAACATGCACACCAGAAACCAGAAGACAGATGGCTGGTGCACATGTATATGTCAAAAACCAGATCATCTGGTTTTTGGTGCACATGTTTAACAAGTTAAAACTTGTTGGGGATCAACATATGACATCAGACAAAACATTTCTACCAGCAGTTTCCTATGTCACTATCTGATTTCAATATGATCTGTATCATATCCACATTTTCTGAGAGAATTAAGACAGTTCTCTTTTCATACCCTAAATGTATAATCACCTAAAATATGCACTAGAGGGTTTCTTTTTTTATCTGGATGAAACAAAAGATGAATAAGCTCAAGATTAACCAGGACAACTGCAGTATTTAGATTAGTCAAACTTTTTTACCCTCAACAGAGGACTTTGTCAAAAGAAGAATGTTTATTGAGTAGAATAAAATTCATATATTTTATGATTAAAATCAATAATATTCATCTCAATTTCAACATCAGTATTAGGATAGTATTAGGGAAAGAAAGAAAGTACAGCTTTTAGGTGGCAATGTGGGGGAAGAGGAGGTTATGTTACGTGGACGACGAGGAGGAGAAGGTTAGATACTTACATGTACTGATCAAGGACTTCAGAAGAAGATAGGCTTTGAAAAGTGATCTCATTTGCAAGAAACAAAACCTGATAAATAATAGCAGCAAATATTAAATCTCCAGACTGATAATATTTATGAACAATTGGAAGAGGACTTCTAAATTTGTTCTGGTTTTAAAGCTTCATTTTATTGATGAAATTGTACTGCACGCAGAGTGGCTCTCTGAAGGAGATGGGAAGTAAAGAAGCGTGAAACTAACTAACAAATAAGTACATTTATCTATATAAAAAGGATGTATGTATGTATGTTTGTTCCAGCATAACTCTAGGATGCCTCAAGCAATTTCGACCAAACTTGGTACACAGATGACTTACCCTTCGGAGACAGACACCCCTGGCCTCCCTATCTCTCTGTCCCTCCCCCCCCTCTCTGTGTCTGTGTTCCATCGTAACTCTGGAAAGCCTGGGCCTTTAAGGAGAGCGAATGCGGCATCTTAGAGCAGCAATTGTTTGTGATGTCATGGGTAAGGTGACCAGATTTTCAGATTGGTAAAGAGGGACACCTTTGACCAGGGAGGGGGGGGCTTGATTAGAAATTTTATACAGAGCAACAAAAATTTTCATATAACACAAAAATAGTATTGTAATATTTTTTTTTATTTCAATATAACTACAATTTACAAATATAAATTGTAACTGTTGCCAAACAAAAATTTTGATCACGTGACCATGAGGATGTTGCAACAGTCCCTAAGTGTGAAAATCATTGCTAAGTGTGACTATACCACCTTTCTTGCCACAGTTCTTAAGTGAATAACTGCAGCTGGTATTTTGTATTTTGGATAGAATCTTTTGTAAAATAGTCTAAGAAAATTTAAAGAAAGAATCCACACAGAATAAATTGAAGTAAAACATTTCAAACTATTCCACACAGAATAAATTGAAGTAAAACTATTTTTAAAAATTCTATGCACAATATATTTCAAAGTATTGTGCATAGAATTTTTAAAAATGGTTTCACTTCAATTTATTTTGGATAGAATCCTTTTTTTAAATTGTCTTAGACAAATTTAAAAAAAGATTCTATCCAAAGTACAAAATACCAGCTGCAGTTATTCACTTAAGAACTGTGGCAAGAAAGGTGGTATAATGGGCTTAGTGACCAAAGTTACAATGGCATTGAAAAAAGTGACCGATGACCTTTTTTCACACTTAGCGACCATTTTCACACTTAGCGACCGTTGCAGCATCCTCATGGTCACACGATCAAAATTTTGATGTTTGGCAACAGATTCGTATTTATGATGGTTTCAGTGTCCTGGGGTCATATAATCACCTTTTGACAAAGTCAAATGGGGAAACCAGATTCACTTATGTTACTAACTTATCAGCTGCAGTTATTCACTTAAGAACTGTGGCAAGAAAGGTGGTATAATGGGCTTAATGACCAAAGTTACAATGGCATTGAAAAAAGTGACTGATGACCATTTTTCACACTTAGAGACCATTTTCACACTTAGTGACCATTGCAGCATCCTCATGGTCACACGATCAAAGTTTTGATGTTTGGCAACAGATTCGTATTTATGATGGTTTCAGTGTCCTGGGATCATGTAATCACCTTTTGACAAAGTCAAATGGGGAAAACAGATTCACTTATGTTACTAACTTATCAGCTGCAGTTATTCACTTAAGAACTGTGGCAAGAAAGGTGGTATAATGGGCTTAGTGACCAAAGTTACAATGGCATTGAAAAAAGTGACTGATGACCATTTTTCACACTTAGCGACCTTTTCACACTTAGCGACCGTTGCAGAATCCTCATGGTCACGTGATCAAAATTTTGATGTTTGGCAACAGTTACAATTTATATTTGTATATTGTAGTTATGTTAAAAAAAATTACAATACTATTTTTGCGTTGTATGAAATTTTTTGTTGCTCCGTATAAAAATTTTAATCAAGCCCCCACCCCTAGTCAAAGGTGTCCCTCTTTACTGAAAATCTGGTCACCTTGCTTTTTAGGATGCTGTCTAGATTTGCTATAGCTTTCCCCCCAGGAGCAAGCGTCTTTTAATTCCTTGGAATTGGGTATGTCTAGTTTAATGAAAAGAAGGACCGAGGTATTGTATTGTGGTTGCTGCAATTAATATACTTAATAACTCCATTTTTATTCTTTATTTTTTAATAATAATTTTCATAACAGTTGCTCCTGTTTTTGTAATTACCGTTTATATTATTATTTTAGTGGATTGTTGTCACCCCTGAGAGTCATTTCTATTGAGATATACACATTTGAACAATAAATGTATTTATTTTCATATTTAAGGAAAGGCATCATCTATAAACTAAGCAAAGGTGTAGCTTCCAAGATGTGCCCTTGGGATCTTGAAGTTGGTGGGAATCTACTCAGAGATTAATTAATTGAGGAAAGCTTAATAAAGGGAGTTCTTAACTTAAATCCACTTTTTGGTTCCAAAGGTTTTATTCTTTAAAAAAAACACAAATATTTCATCATTCGTCAATCATTAAAACATTGAAGTACAATTTTTTTTGTATGCCCCTCCCTCCTCCCCCCCAACCCCCCTCCTCCTTCCCCCCGACTTCCCAGAACCCGTACACGGTATGGATTTTTAACTAACACAGTCTAAAATCTATTGAGAAAAAGAAATAAAGAAATCAATGACATTCTACATTGACCTTAGCTTCTTCTTACTAAACTAACTTTAAACAATTTAAATCATTTCTGATCTTAAGCATAGGCTAACTGGGATTTCTTGGTCCCTTATTTATTTTGTATATAGTCAATCCATTTTTTCCAGTCTCATTTATATCTCTCATTTGAGTGATCTTTAAGATATGCCGATATTTTAGCCATCTCGGCTAAGTTTGTGACTTTCAATGTCCATTCTTGGATTGTAGGCAAGTCTTCCTTCTTCCAGTATTGCGCCACCAACAGTCTTGCTGCAGTTATTAGGTGCAGAATCAAGTTAGTCTACCACTGTAAAGTCAGTACATATACCTAGTAAAAGTAACTGAGGAGTAAACTTTGTCCTTCTTTTAAAAATATTTTGCATAACCCACCATATTTTTATCTAGAATGCCTTAACCTTTTGGCAGGTCCACCATATGATAATATGTAGCATCGAGAGAACCACACCTCCAACATTTAGGCTGTACATTCGGATACATAGAAGCCAACTTTTTAGGATCTAAATGCCATCTATAGAACATCTTGTAAAAATTTTCTCTCAGATTTTGAGCTTGTGTAAATTTCACATTTCTTACCCAGATTCTTTCCCATGTATC
Organism: Thamnophis elegans; assembly: GCF_009769535.1. Lineage (NCBI taxonomy): Eukaryota > Metazoa > Chordata > Lepidosauria > Squamata > Natricidae > Thamnophis > Thamnophis elegans. Next base: position 131,199,791 of record NC_045558.1, on the reverse strand, counting down.
CAACATTATTGGTTCTTCAATATTTTGAGCCCATTTTATCATACAATCTTTAACTAATTCTGTTTCGAATCCATCTGTATTAATACATTATATATCCTCTTTATATGCATTAAGCTTTGATCTCTTATTTGTTTAAACAAGTTATCCTCAACTTGGATAAAACCAATTTTTTGATCTATTTTCCACCTAGCCTGTAATTGCCCATACTGGAACCATGTTTGAACTACCTTCTCCTCTTTTAATACCTCTAAAGATTTTAATTGTAATACCCCCCTTTCCGAGGTAAGAAGCTGTCTGTAAGTAATTTGGGACTTTTTGAAAACTACCCGGGACCCGGGATAAATTGTAGAAAAGCTTGCTTGTCACGCTGAAATCGGGATGTCTGGTCACCTTAGTCATGGGAGGGAAAGGGAGCCTGATTAGGCCTATACAGCAGTAGGTTTATGAAGGGAGCCTTATTAGGTCAGTACAGAGGCCTTTAATTGAGCATGCCATGGCCAAAGCAGATCACCTACCCCCACCTCACTGCAGCAGCCCTATCTCGCAGGAAACAGCTTCGGCCTGTGTTCCCAAGATTATCCTTCATCCCCAACTCAGGTCTAGGATTTCAAGTATGCCTATGAAGCAAATAGAACCTTATTAGGCCAGTACAGAGGCCTTTGATTGAGCATTCTTCTTCACACAGTGGTGAGACCCCTCCTGAAGAAGCCATCGTTGGACCCAGCTAGTTTGAACAACTACCGTCCAGTCTCCAACCTCCCTTTCATTGGGAAGCTTGTTGAGAAAGTGGTAGCCTCTCAACTCCGACGGTCCTTGGAGGAAGCCGATTATCTGGACGCCTTTCAGTCGGGATTCAGGCCTGGCTACAGCACGGAAACCACTTTGGTCGCACTGACCGATGATCTCTGGAGAGCCAGGGATGGAGGTTATTCCTCCATCCTAGTGCTCCTTGACCTCTCAGTGGCCTTCGATACCATCGACCATGGTATCTTGCTGCGACGGTTACGAGAGGTGGGAGTGGGCGGCACCGTTTTTGGTGGTTCTCCTCCTACCTCTCGGACAGGTCACAGTCGGTGTTAGTTGGGGGAGAGAGGTCGACCTCTAGGCCTCTGAAATATGGGGTTCCTCAGGTTTCGGTCCTATCCCCTCTTCTGTTCAATATCTACATGAAGCTACTGGGTGAGATCATTCGACGGCACTGAATAAAATACCATCAATATGCGGATGATACTCAGTTGTATCTGTCCGCCCCGTGCCAAGTCAGTGAAGCGGTTGACATGATGTGCCAGTGCCTGGAGGCTGTCAGGGTCTGGATGGGAGTTAACAAGCTTGTACTCAATCCAGACAAGACCGAGTGGGTGTTGTGTTTCCCTCCCAAGAATTTGGCCAGTATTCCATCACTCAGGCTGGGGTGTGAAAATTTACGCCCCTCAGACAGGGCGCGCAACTTGGGAGTCCTCCTGGACCCACAGCTGACCTTAGAACATCACCTGTCGGCTATGACCAAGGAGGCATTTGCCCAGGTTCGCCTGGTGCACCAGTTGCACCCCTACTTGAACTGGGAGGCACTCGCGACAGTCCACTCATGCCCTCGTGACCTCAAGACTGGACTACTGCAATGCGGTCTACATGGGGCAGCCTTTGAAGAGCATTCAGAGAGTACAACTCGTCCAGAATGCAGCCGCACGAGCAATTGTGGGTGCACCTCGGTACACCCACATTACACCTATCCTCCGCGAGCTGCACTGGTTACCGATCAGTCTCCGGATACGCTTCAAAGTGCTAGTCGTAACTTATAAAGCCCTTCATGGTATTGGACCTGGGTACTTGAGAGACCGCCTGCTGCCAATTACCTCCCACAGACCCGTTAGATCGCACAGGGTCGGCCTCCTCTGGGTTTCCGTCTACCAGCCAATGCCATCTGGCTACCACCCGGGGGAGGGCCTTCTCTGTTGCAGCTCCGGCCCTTTGGAATGAACTCCCCGCGGAGATTCGGACCCTCACCCCTCTCCAGGCCTTCCGGAATGCCGTTAAAACCTGGCTGTGCCGGCAGGCCTGAGGTTGATGATTCCCCTCCCTCTCAACTTGTATGGCTGTATGACTCTTGTGTATTTTAATTACGTGTATTGTGTTTGTATCCCCTTTCCCCTTTTGAGTTGTTCGCCGCCCTGAGTCCCTCCCGGAGAAGGGCAGCATACAATAAATTAAATCTAATCTAATCTAATCTAATCTTAAGTAAGAAGGTTTAAGGCCTAGGCCTATCTCTAACAGTAGGCCTATGAAGGGAGCCTGATTAGGCGTACAGCAGTAGGCTCTTGATGGGAACCTGATTAGGCCAGTATAGAGGCCTTTGATTGACCATGCTCCCTCACCAGTGTGCCTTTAAGGCCTAGGCCTCCCTCACACAGTAGGACTATGATGTGGAAGGGAAAGAGGAGTGCATGGGAGTATGGGGAAGGAAGAGGACAGGGATGATGGAATGGGAGTAGGGAGGAGAAAGGCCCCTCTCAATGACTCCTTGTCAGACAAACGTTTTGACATCTACAAATACCAGGGCAAAACTGGGTCATCAGCTAGTAAGCACTGTTCCCTTTAAGGTGCGCGGCTGCACGGCCGCGCATGTGGCAAGATACACTGCACAGCTGTTTGTAACTGCGCACAGTGATTTCTGCCACAGGCTCCGGAAGCTGAGGGGAATACCTGCTGCTGGCCTCCTCCTCCTCCAACAGCACTGCCGGATTTGCCGCCAACGCGGCAGCCGAGGTGAAGCCTCCAAAGCTCCTGCAGGCACCCCCGCCCATGGCAGTGGCAGCGGTGCCTCCCCCTCCGCTCAGAGCACCTCAGCTGGGCTCTGGGTTTACCCCTGCTGCCGCCTGCACCTCCACCAGGCTTTTCAGAAGCCATGAGGCCTTTTTCCCTGCTCCCGCCCCTCCGCCCCCCTTCCTACTAGCTCCCGTGGCCAAATGGCTCCTCAAAAGCACGGCGGAGGAGGAAGGGGGAGGTATAACGCGGGGGCGAGCTCAGGTGCTCTGCATGGAGGTGCCTCAGGGTGGTGTCTCATTTGAGTATTGCCTGTCAAGCACTGCTTAGGTTTTTTGAGATCAGTCAATATTCACTGGGTGCCAACAGCCTTAGCTTAGTGTAGTAATCCATAACTGGCAAGCCAGTTCTTAGCTTCTCTTTGAATGTACAAAGCAAGGAGAACCTATCATGTCCCACGAGAAAGTGAGAGAGAGAGGGAGAGAGGAAGGGAGGAAGGGAGGGAGAGAGAGAGATATGCGGTTATAGATATAGATATAGGTATAGATAGATAAACAGAAGAAAAAGAAAAAAGGGAAGACAGAATAAAGTCAAACACATAAACAAGGTATTTACAAATGTCTTTTACAATTTTCTAATATTCAATAAATATTATACTATATCATTTAAAAGCCTAAAAAACACTAATAAACTCAATGGAAAAAATGTGAATCATAAAATCACAAGTGCAATAAATTATTTTTAAATGACAAAAAGCATACAAAAAAAAAGGAAAAAGAATAAAAATCAATAAAAACATTAAGAAACCACTTTTCAAGTATATCCTTTCTTCCCATTGAACCTCAAATATAAATCAATATATTTGTAAGCATTAGGTTTCTAATTTCTTGTCTGGTCCTTTTATCTATTTTTCTTTAGAAATTGTATTTAAATCTCTTAAGCATGCATGCTATGTAATGTACACTATATATGAGAGCTATTTTTAGTTGAATTTGTTCAGATTCTGTTGTGAATGTATACTGCTAGTTTTTTTGCTATTGCTGTGTATTCTCCATGTTTAGTATTTGGTTTAGTTATTGAGCTACTCTGAACATTGTTTTCTTACTAAGTTTTTCCTAACATGAACTTGAGCTAATATACTTAATATGAGAAAGGTGCAGCAATTAACACTGCTTTTAAAAGAACAATATTTATCAATTGTTATCTGTATGAAATCTGCCTATCTTAAGTTCCTACTATACAAAAGGTATTGCCTTCTAAGGCAACCTGTATACAATACATTAGTGGCCAATGTTACATTGCTCCTAATGACAAAATTAGAGCTGTGTTAAGCCTATGAAAAAAGACCCCAAATCCCAAATGAATAAAATCATTATTAAGACCCAATGAAAAAATTACAAAAATTATGCATAAACTTTCATGTTCCCCAAATTTCCAATCCAAAACTTAACCCAGATTCTTCAGACATAGATTTGTAATTCAGAGTCAGACTCGATTATTAGAATGAATGCATTAATCAAGGGTGAATAATGTTGGTGAAATATCATCTAACCTTCCATAATAATAACATACATACACAAATAGCTGACAGCCACATCTCTGAAACACTATTAAATCTGAACTAAATGTTTATCTAGAACTCAAATAAATAACTTCTTTTTGGTTTTATTTTTTTAAATATTTATCAGTCTCTCTTTTATTCCATACTTCTGGTTGAAAGACTATTCTATGTCATGCTAAACAAATGCATATTCTAGTGGTGGCGGGGGCTCGTTGGCATCTTCAGCGGCAGCCCTGCCCCCTGTGAAAAAAAATGAAGATGGAGCAGATCCACGCAGATGACGTTGCTGCAACATGACTGGAGGAGGAATTCTGGGAGTTGAAGTCCACAAGGCTTAAAGCTGTCAGGTTTGAAGACCCCTGGGTTTTTTTCCTAAAGGGTAGGGGTGCAAGGGTCTTGTAACTTGACAGCTTTAAGACTTGCATGTTTCAATGCCAGAGTTTCTGAGCCAACATTTTGGTTGCTAAGCAGGACCGTTGTTAAGTGATACTGATATTATATAACACTTTTAATTAAGCGGGTACCTTGAACTTTGAGTTTCAAATAATACTGATTTCGTTGTTGTCTTAAGTGACATCTGTGAAAAAATTCAGGTGCTCAGCCATGAAAATATGCCGCTCAAACACTATACTTTTCTGCTCACACTGAAAAAAAATTAGAGGGAACATTGCTAGTAAGTAAATAAATATGGGATCTATTTTGAAAAGGAGTACTATAACAATTATTCATGCTCTAGAAGGAGATCATCTTGGAACATGGAAGATGGAGTCCATCAGAAATGAAACTCTGAGATGGGAGTTGAGCCTATTATGGTGGACATATGGTTCCCCAAAGAGCAGGTGAGCATTTTTCAATAGCCCCTTCTGTTTTTTTTCAAGATCCTGGGGCAATCAAGAGAATGTTGAGAACATCCAAATATCAAAATAACTTTCGACACTTTTCTTTTTTCTTGTTTTCTTTCCATTTCTTTCTCTCTAGTTTTCGATGTGTTTTCAGTATAGAGCCCGGCACTCACATCATTACAAGAGGAAATGATAACTACATGTCTTTTTCAGCTTTCTGAAAATATGGACATTATATCATTCAAGCACACAGCTTGAAAGAAGGTAGTAAAAGCTGGAGTGATTGTATTAGTCAAAGAGTTAAGATGTATTTAGGTTTTGGAAAAAGAGCAGCAATCTAATCTAATCTAAATCTCCAGACCTATCACCATTTAGCTAACTCTCTAAGTCTTTACTGGCTACATGGAGCATGGAGTCTCAAAGGGTTAGGGTGCTAGATTGATAATCAGCAGGCTCACATTCAAGATCAAGTTGCTGCTGCATGTTTGCATGGGCTCTCATCACTTGCTCCATCTGCTGTCAATACAACAGTCTGAAAGCGGGTGACCATGAATAGGTAGAGGAATACCATTTTAGTGGGAAACCTATTGAGGTTGTGAAAGGAACCCCAGCTGAGTGTCCCCCACATAATGGTGATATCACCAGCTGATCTTTTCACCATGAAAGCACTTCAGTGATTCTGATATCAAAAGAGAAAAAAAACTTATCTACATGTCCTGATAATCAAGAAAGGAAAGTTCACAGAGAAGAACATTTCCTGGATATTGAAAGCACCTTTCCATCATGTCATAAATCAAAGTTTGACCAAAGTTTGCAGCATTTCCAAAGGATGTCATAACACACCCAAGGGCCAGATAATATAGGGATTTTCCCTTCCCTTTGTATCTATTTTTATAGGATTGAAGGATTGTTGTGTCTTCTTTCGAATAAATGTGTGTATTGTGTGTGTAAATGTGTGTGTGTGTGTGTGTGAGAGAGAGAGAGAGAGGGAGGGAGGGAGGGAGGGAGGGAGAGAGAGAGAGAATTGTGGTGTAAGTATACAACTATTGAATTAAAATTACATGAACAGCTGCATCTCCTTAATAATGTATCATTGTCCATGTAGGATTAGGGATAGAAAGAGAAGAAAAAAGGATACAAAAAAATATAGAATTGCTGAACAATCTCTTGTTTTTAATTTATATAATGGAAATAGAAATACATTGATTATGTTTAATTACATTGGTTGCAATTCAAGCTGAAGTGAAGAATAGGTGAAGAATAGGGCAACTATGGACCGCCTTTTTCTAATTATGTCTGCCTTGTCTATGAGATCTGGAACTATATGCTTCCTGTGTGCACCTTCTCTTAGGAAATGCCATGAGCCAGGATTGAAGAATAGCCCTTTCCAAATGTTTCCTTCCATGTATGGAACAGCATTACCTGGAGATTTTATGGCCCCAGCCCTTTTGGAATTCAGGAAAGGCAGGAATTCTTGGCAGTTCCCATAGACCTTGGACGTTGGGATGCGGTTTCATCATGTAATACTATCTGATTACTATAAGAAATGGTTCTTGGATATATGATTAAGAATTTTTTCATGTCTCTTTCTGCAATTTAAATTATTTGAGCCATAATGATAAGTGTCAAATGTGGATCATGGTGAGAGTAGATAACTAGTAGACCTCAACAAATAAATATTTTAAAAATGTTTCTTGCATTTTTTCAAGTGTTGGATTCTGACATTGTGTTGAAAAAAGTTCTTCTTCTCTGGAGAAGCACAGAAGATGATGACATATATAGCCGTACTATTGCATTCTGTCAAGCTTTCAAAATTGGCATGTTGAAAAATAGGAATGCCTTGGTTTCTTGGACTGACCTTTATTTTGGGTGAAGTAAATGGGAAAAAAACCTTGAAAATCTGTCAAAACATTTTAAAGATCAACTTATTTCTAGCAAAACTGAGGAAAAGATATTCTGAATCTTTTTCTTCTTATGCCCAACCTTCCGTTTCCCGAGGAACATCTTCTGTAAAAGTATTTTCCCTGTATTTACCTGCAGTTTGCTAAGATTCCCTTTGCACATACTTATCTGTAGTTGTATTTCTTTGTTATTTCCTTTAAATATACAATTCTGGTAATATTCTTAATAGGCTGCCTATTATTAATGTCTATGCCATCTTGTCTCTGGAATCTCAATTACATCAGGATTTTGCAGGAGTAGACAATGAATCCAAAATGCAAAACTCATCTCCTTCAATAAAAAGAAGTAAACTGTCCAAAATTCTACATGTATACATTCACCAGAATAGGAGCGATACTCGAAGATGTAAAGTGATGCAAATTTTAATGCAAACTATTAAACATCTTCAGATGAATGAAAAAAATGAATTGTATGTTTACTAATATTGCCTTCTGCATCAAGCTTAATCAATGCTTGCTTTATGCATTATCTCCATAGGCAGAATTAGATGTCATCCAAGGCATAGAAATAACAGTGACATCATAATTAAAATAGAAGGCAAAGATGGGACAGTAGTAGTCATTACGAATAAGCGTAGTATATCAGGGAAACTGAAAAGCAGTTATCTTGCCATCTTTTGCAAACATCTCATCTTTTTGATGTAGCAACGGAAGGGAAAATGCCAAACCTCAAATTGGAGAAAAAGTCATACATCTTGAAAGCAATTAATTTGATTTCTTCAAAGGGTATGGTATGAAAATCAGCTTCATTTTTTCATTAGTTGCTCCTACTTATTCAGATTAGGTCTCAGCAGAATGATATAGCATTTGGGGGAAAATATGCTGAGAAGTAATCCAGCTGCAGAAGCCAAAATGGAGAAGATCTCCACAGCCACCATTTATTTTCCCTTGGTACTCAAATAGGTGGGAACAAATGACACCCAGACACTGCAAAAAACCAACATGCTGAAGGTGATAAATTTGGCTTCATTAAAGCTGTCAGGCAAATTCCTAGCTGGGAAGGCCACAGTGAAACTGACAGCAGTCAAGAACCCCAAAAAGCCAAGGACAGCATAAAACATAGTGGTGGAACCTTCGTTACATTGTAAAACAATTTTGTCAGCCAGGAAATGTATGTCAGAATCTGGGAAGGGAGCAGAAATTATGAGCTACACCACACAAATGCAGAATTGTGTCAAGGAGCAAGATAGGACAATAGGGATAGCCAGCCTTTTCCCCACCCATTTTCTCATTTTGGATCCGGGCTTGGTGGCCATGAAAGCAAGGACCACTATGATTGTTTTCCCCAATATACAAGAAAGAGCTACAGAGAAGATGATGCCAAAAGCAGTTTGTCTCAAGAGACATTTCACTTGGTCAGGTTGCCCAATGAAGAACAAACTGCAAAGGAAAGAGAGCAGGAGAGCAACAAGAAGGCTATAAGTGAGGTTCCTATTATTGGCTTTAACAATAGGTGTGTCCTGATATTTAATGAATATCCCAAGCACTGCAGCTGAGATGACAGAAAAGGAGACTGCAATCACTGCCAAAGAAATCCGAAAAGGTTCTTGATAAGTTAAGTAAATTATACTTTTTGGAAGGCAACTATCCTTATCCTGGTTTGGATATTGAACCTCTGGACATGGGAAACAGTCATCCAAGTCTGAAAGAGAAACCATTCATTGAAATGTCATTGTTTTGAGGCAACTTGAATTCTAATTACCAATGTAAAATTTCCAAAAAGTAATGGCAAAGGTCTCTGGAAAAACTGTTTAATTTTTCAATAAAATATGAGAACAAATAATTCAATCTACGGATGCTCAAAGTTAGAATGAACTAATTGGTTTTTATCACCAAATAGCTCACTGAAGTTTGAAGAAAATATCAAATGTTTCAATATGATGTGAAGCTCAATATTTTCAATCACCATAATATTAATAAAATATTTATTTATTAAAAAATAAACTCCCATTTATATTTATTATATAATTGATAAATTTAATACAATTCTTTACTTACCCAATTGATCAGCTATTTTCCCTTCTGGACATATTTTACAGTCATAGCAGCAGGATAATTTTCCTTCCATTTTTATCTTGCTACGGCCAAGAGGACACTTCTTGTTGCAAATGGAAAGAGGTAATGTCTGCTCGTAAATAAAACCAGAATTCACAAAAATAATGTATTGTTGGAGGACTGTTTTTTTTCATCAATTATACATATGCAAACTTCATATATAATCCAAATATTGGTGTTGCAATTTCCTTTTTTCTTTCTTGTAGAAATTCACTACTGAATGTTCAACTGCTTCTTATTTCATACCTATTACATTAATCGATTGATCATTCCCAATAATTATATTCTAAAGATCAGTTTGAGGCAATACAGAAAAATCTTTAACTCTCTATATCTCTAAGTATACAGTCCCATTTTTTTATTCATGTCAAGTCAAATCAAATAACTATATTCTTTCCCTCACTGATTAGTTTTTAATTTATATTTTTGGGGAAAATATTCATCTTCTTCTTAAATGAATTTTGTATCTTACTTGAAATACTGCTACATTATGATTACACAATGAAATAATAGGTAAATCAGATTGGATTGAGAAAGAGAGATTGAGAGACAGAATCATCAACAGAAATTCTTTTTTTTGAATCATATATTAGAATATATATTAGCATATATTAGTGTGTATACACACACACACACACACACATATATAAAACCTTGTTATATATATATATATATACATACATACACATACACATACACATACACATACACATACACATACACATACACATACACATACACATACACATACATATATATATATACACACTTATATATATATAAAGGTTATTTCAATTATTCAAAGAAAGCTATTACAATTCTTGATTGTATGGAACAGTATTACTGCACTTGGATTAGCATAATTAGTTAAGTATCTAGAAAGACTAAGTGTCCAGCAAAGTGTCCTGCCTGTCTGCAAGGAATATAAATCCTTCCATTCCCCACTATCCTGTCAGAGCTGAAGAATCTCCTTGGATAAGAAACATAACGTCTTCAAGAAAAAATAAGTCCAGTTTCCTCTTGAAAAAACACCTCTGGGATCTCCAGCAAAAAATCCATATTTCATTTTAGTGCTCTTTGCAAACAAAGCATTAAATGGAAATTAGAAACTAACAAACTAATACAGAATAATAAGAATGAAAGTGGGGAAAAATAAGAGTGCAAAACTTTGATTAAAAATTAGAAAAAACAAATCTCCCAATTTATTTTTTTCAGCAGTACAAGAATTAGTAATAAGTTTTCTCTTACTCCAGGATTATCCATTCTTTTCTAATCATTGAAACTACAATCATAACTGCATTTTCTTTCTTCTGAAGTGCTGTCAGTTGTTGCCGTTATTAAGTACGAAATAAATTTAGTCTCTATAACAGTACAATCAGTAGTTATACCTAACAAGAATAACTGAGGAGTAAACTTTATCCTCTTTTTAAAAATATTTTGCATAATCCACCATATTTTTTATCCAGAATGCTTTAACCTTTTTACAAGTCCACCATATATGGTAATATGTAGCATCAACACAATCATATCTCCAGCATTTAGGTTGTAAATTCGGATACATGCAAGCCAGTTTTTTTTATGAGCAATTAAAAAAACAAACTTTTACACATATTTAGTTTATAAAGGCTGTCTTCCAAGATGGGGGTACCTTCCCTTCCACTTGGATCTTATCAAATAATTCCTTAAGAGGTTTTACCATTTCTAATTGTAAATTTTTGTAATAAGCCACCATCAAGCCATCTATACCCGGTGCTTTCCCGGCTTTTAGCTGTTTAATTACCTGGAGAATTTTCCCCGAAGTTATTGGTTGATTCAGTCTTTCCCTCTGCTCATCTTTAACTATGGGTATTTTTTCTTTATCCAGGTTTCTATCTATATCTAAGCCCTGAATTTTATCATTCATGTACAATCCTATAAAGAATTCACGAAAGACCCTTTGAATCTCCTCCTGTTGGTACACTTCCTTCCCTTTATAATGTAATTTCGATATATATCGAGATTTCTGTTTTTTCCTAATCAAATATGCTAACCATCGACCAGATTTATTTGCATTACAGAAGGTGTTGTGTTTTGCATATAGCAAATTAGTAGCCACCTGGTCTGACATCAGCATATTAAATTGCTCTTTTAATAATGTGATTGTTTCTTTAATCTTTTTGTCTCCTGGTTTTAAGATTAACTCCTGCTCTCTCTTCCTAATTTCATTTTCAAGTTCAATTCTCTTTTCCCCCTGTTTGCATCTATGTAATCTATTAAAATTTATCAAAACTCCTCTCAAATAGGCTTTACTTGCATCCCATACCATTTCCATAGATGTACCCTTATTCATGTTAAAAACAAAGTATTCTTTTAACAATTTTTTACATTCATTAATATTTTTCTCATATCTAAATAAATTTTCATTCAGTCTCCAAGTCCTTCTTGCTCGGATCCCAACTCCCAACTCCATCCAAACTGGGTTATGATTTGATAAGGCTCTGGAACATATCTTCGTCTTCTTTACCCTAGAAAGCAAATCATTGGTTGTTAGTATAAAGTCAATCCTAGAAAAGGATTGATGTCTATCAGAAAAAAAGGTAAAGTCATATTCTTCTGCATTCCTTTCTCGCCAGATATCTCTCAATTCAAAATCATCTATCATGTTGAAAAAGGACTTAGGTAGTTTTGCTCACATTTGGGTATTTTGGTGGAAAGCTTTCTTACCTTTCTAGCTATCCATAACACCATTCCAATCACCCAATAATATGCAGGATCTATAGTCCCAATGTACTAACTTAGCGTGAAGCATTTTATAAAATTTGTCTTGTTGTTGATTGGGAGCATATATTCCCAATAGCAGTATCCTTTTCCCTTCTAATACCAGATCTATTGCAATATATCTTCCATGGGAGTCTGCTTCAATTAATTCAGCTTTTATATCCTTTCTTAAGTAGATAACTATACCATTTTTCTTCTCTGTGGCAGAAGCTATAAAGTGTTGTCCAAGTCTTGTATTAATCAAGTATTTCTGATCAGTTGATCTAATATGAGTCTCTTGCAAGCAAATTATGTCATTCTTGAATTGTTTAAGATAGTGGTTTATTTTCTTCCTTTTCTGTGGGGAATTTAAACCATTAACGTTCCAGGTTAAGAACTTAGTTGTCATCTTTAGCTTATATAGTTATATACTTATATAGTTTCCCGTTTGAGGTGGAGATGTAAACTCCTAGATATTTAACCTTTTTAACAATTTCACATCCTGTTATTTTTTCTAAATCTTCCCTTTGATTTGTGTTCATATTTTTAACTAGCATCTTTGTTTTTCCTAGGTTTATTTTAAACCCAGATACTTGGCCACATTGATTAATCATATTCATTAAAACTTTGATAGGTTTCCCTGGTTGGATTAAAGTTATAACCAAGTCGTCCACAAATGCCTGTAGTCTATATTCTTGATGCCTAATCTTGATTCCCTGTAAATTATCTGTCCCCCGTATTTTAGTCAACAATAATTCTAAAGTTATAATAAGCAATAATGTCGATAGGGGGCAACCCTGTCTTGTACCTTTCTCGATTTTAAATGGATCTGTTAAGCTTCCATTGACTATAATTTGAGCTGTTTGTTCCTGATATATTGCTTTGATTGATTGTAGAAAATACTCTCCAATTTGCATCTTTTGCATTGTTTTAATTAAAAATTGCCAATTCACTCGATCAAAGGCTTTCTTGGCATCTAGAAATATAAGCACTGCGGGGATTTGGTTATTCTTTCCCAAATATTCCAGTATATTAACAATTTGTTTTACATTACTTCTCATTTGTCTCCCTTGTATAAAACCAGTTTGATCATTATGAATCAGTTGCTGAGTAACCAACATTAACCTATTTGCTCACATTTTTGTAAAAAAATTATAATCTATATTGAGTAATGATATAGGTCTATAATTTTTTGATTGACTAAGATCTTCATCTTTTTTAGGTATCAAAGATATGAAAGCTGTCTTCGTCTATATAACTTATTTAAATTTATTAGGACTCCTCGCATGTATGCTTTACTTGCATCCCAAACCATTTCCATAGATGTACTCTTATTCATGTTAAAAACAAAATATTCTCTCAACAGTTTTTTACATTCATTAACATTTTTCTCATATCTAAATAAATTTTCATTTAATCTCCAACACCTTCTAGATTCCCTCCCAAATTCCAGTTCCATCCAAACCGGGTTATGATCTGTTAAGGCTCTGCAACGTATCTTCATCTTCTTTACCCTAGAAAGCAAATCATTTGTTGTTAATATGAAATCAATCCTGGAAAAAGATTGATATATATCAGAAAAGAATGTAAAGTCCTGTTCTCTTGCATTTCTTTCTCGCCAGATATTTCTTAGCTCCATATCATCCATCATATCAAAAAAAGATTTAGGCAGTTTCGCTCGCGTTTGGATGTTTTGCAGGAGACCCTTCTTATCTTTCTTAGTGTCCAAAACTCCGTTCCAGTCACCCATTAATATGCAAGATCTGTAGTCCCATTATATTAACTTAGTATGGAGCATTTTGTAAAATTTGTCTTGTTGATTGGGAGCATGTATTCCCATTAAAAGTATCTTTTCCCCTTCTAATACAAGTTCTATTGCAATATAACTTCCTTGGGAGTCTGCTTCAATTAGTTTGGCTTTCATGTCCTTTCTTAGGTATATAACTATACCATTTTTCTTCTCTGAGATGGAGGCTACAAAGTGTTGTCCAAGTCTTGCATTTATCAAATATTTCTGGTCGGTTGTTCTAATATGTGTCTCTTGTAGGCAAATTATATCATTCTTAAATTGTTTCAGATAATGGTATATTTTCTTCCTTTTCTGTGGTGAAGTTAAGCCATTTATGTTCCAAGTTAAGAATCTAATTGTCATATTTAGCTCCCTGAAGCTTTTTAAGAGCCATCTGGAAATCCTGTAGTTTGGCTTTTGGCCTGTCTCCTCCCACCGCTTCTGAGCTAGAATCTGTAGCTTCTTTAGCTGTTGCGTAAGTTTGTTGCAAAACTTGTTGCTTCTTTAACTCTTGTTCCATACGCCTAGTGACCACACGGGTTTGTTTTGCTCCTTCGCTTCTTCTAGTTCCAGCAGAGGTATCCAAACTTGGTCCACCAACAATGATCCTTGGGTATCTTGCTGTCTGTTCTGTCCTTCTTGCTCTCTTTCTTTAGGTCCTGGAGGGGGGGGGGATGTCCAGCCTTCAGTATATTGCTGTAAAAATCTTTAGCCTTCCATACTGAGTTAAGACAATATCTTTGTCCCAGGTAGTTGACCACTAATCTGGCTGGAGCTTCCCATCTGAACAGTAACTGACGGTTTTTGAGTTCATCCACTGAGAAGGCATAGTCTTTTCTAGATCTCAACATTTTGGGTGGTATTTCCTTCAGAACTATCACCTCCTGGGCCCCAATTTGCAACTTGGTTTTATAGGACTCTTGTAATATCAAATTCCTCATGTCCCTTGTAGCAAAATACACCACAATGTCCCTTGGAAGTTGTTTCTGTCTGGCAAGCCATGAATTAACACGATATATCTTGTCAATTTGCCAGTCAAAGTCCCCTCCTGGCCATCCCATCAGTTGATCAAAGGCTTCTGAGAAAATCTCCTTCAGATTTTCTTGGTTTTTCTCTTTAAGGCCCCTTATTCTTAAAGCAAATTCAATCTGTCTATACAGCAACATTATAATTTCATTTTCTGTATCATCCACCTTGCCTTGAACCACATCCATTTTCGTTACCAGGTTAATATTAGAATCACTAAGATCTTCCAGTTTATCCTCCATTCCTGATACGTAGCCTGATAAGCATTTAAAAGCATCTAAAATATCATCTCTAATTTCTTGATTACGGATCTGGACCAAACCCAAGATTTCCTCTGTCATCTCCTTAAAAGCAACAGAAATCTTTTCCTGTATTTTAATTTCCATCGCGCTGCATGATCTTTTAAAGCATCATTTAATACTTTTTGCAATATTTCTTGAGTCAAAGGTTCCCCAGCAGGAGGGGGGAGGGGTTGGGGAGGCAGCAATGACTGTAATTTAGTTATCGGAGCAGGTGAACTCCCCGCGCTCTTAGAAGTGATAGGTGGTTTAACTTGCTTAGAAGCTGTTTCCTCAGTTAATCTTATCTTGCATCCAATTAATAAATCCAGGCAAGCCGCTTGTTCCAGTTATTACTCTGTAGTTTGCTAATAAATCACTGCTTATTTAATGATCTTTAGATCTTAATAATTTAAGCTCTATGAAAGTTTGTAAAATCACAGCACAACCCCACCTACAAAACTCTTCGGTGTCATCTTTGTCTTTCTGCCACGTAGATTATTAGAAGGATTTTTTAGAAAAATGGAGTTAAAGTCTGTTAATACATACAATTGGAGGTTCTCTGGGGTATTTGTCTGCCTGTGTTGGATTCAGGTATAAATCAATCATTGAGCAAGGGGTGGACGTGTGTCTTCATTCTGCAAAGAGGCAGAAAAAATCCCAGGTGTGGAGTTCACTGGGTTGTAGGGAGGCTCACACCTTCCACACCCCAGATTTATCTCCTGGGGGAGGTTAGTGGAGCACTTCCCAAGCTCAGCTTCTCACCCCTCCTTCTTTGCCCGAAGCAGAGGTAATCAATCTACCAAACAGCTGATGGATGCTGTTTAGAAAGCCTAATGGAAACACGGAGCTGGAGCTGCTAAAAAAAAACAGCTCAGGCAGACAACGCGTCCAAACCGGAAGTCTTATTCTACTTTTTAAAATTCTCTTGTTTTCCCCCTAAAAGATTCCAGATAGCCAGATCCAATCTGGGTCGGTCACTGGGACCTCAGGTTGAACCTCCTGAGCTTTTGGACTCCTGCTGGGACCCTTCCTCAGGAACTCATGGACTTGAGGAGGGTCAGCAGCCCCTGGGCGTCTCCAGGGGAAGCCTTGCCTCTTTCCCACCTCTTCCTCTTCGGGACTTTGAATTAAGGCATCAAACAGACAAGAGACAGAGACTGTACAGGTAGTCTTCGACTTATGGCAGTTCATTTAGTGACAATTCAAACTTACAATGTCACTGAAAAAGTGACTTACGACCATTGCAGCATCCCCATAGTCACCTGATCAAAATTAAATGCTGTGCAATTGGTTCCTATTTATGACAGTCGCAGTGATCTCCTTTTGCGACATTCTGACCAGCAGAATCAATGGGGAAGTCAGGTTCACTTAACAACTGCAGTAATTCACTTAACAACAGTGGCATAAAAGGTTGTAAAATGGGGCAAAATTCACTTAACTGTCTCGCTTATCAACAGATATTTTGGAGTCAATTGTGGTCATAAGTGGAGGAATACAGGAGATCTCATAAAATCCAGAGGAGGGGGCTTGGGGCCTGGGGAAGGGGAAAACAAATAGAAAAGAGAGAAAGAAAAACAGAAAATTTCATCTCCACTTTCTTGACTTATCACAACATTCACACAAAAGTCACACAGACCAGAATAAATGGTGGATGGGGGCAGGGTCAGCATTCACATTCAGCACCAAAGGAAATCCAGCTTTTGAAAGGGAGAAACTTACAATTTCTGTTTCTGTAAAACTCTGCAGGATTTTCAACCAGATGGTTGGTTCTGTTTACATGCACACAATTTTAATATAGGGAAATAAATTATGAAAACCCACCTTCTCTTTCCCTGCACAAAGCCATAGAGCCCCCTCCCACCCTGGTTGTGTCTTCAGGGACTTTTATTCTTATCACAGCCCTGCAGAGACCCCGGATTTCCTCCTCTCTGCTTCTCAGCTGGAGAAAGAAATTCCACTTGTGTGGAATCCAATTGACAGGGAGGCAGATTGATTAAAAACCCATCTTCTATTACTGATATTTGTAATGGCCTGAAGGTCTTTGTCTGCTTCTCATCAGCCTTGGGGGCTTCCAATTAGAGCCTTGCCATGCAGGAAGCCAATTAATTCATCAAAAGGAAAACAAAAAAAAGGGGGGGGGGCTGGACACACACATCCCATCCCTGGGCCACAGTGGGTTTCCCAGTTTTTTTGGGAAAGTTTCCTTCCCCAAGCAGAGCCAGCCCCCTCCCCCCCCAAAGCTGGGCAGGGTCACTTGAGCACCTCCAGACTGGCTGCCTGCCACTGTTCACTGTGTGGCTATCCTGGGCGGGATGGTGGTGGCTGCAGCCTCTGGAGACAGAGCCCCGATGTGGCCTTGCAGGAAAAAGGAACCCTCAATGCCCACAGCCCAGCTGGGATGAAGCCCCTCCGAGCACCCCCAACTCTCGACCACTGTGCTCCGCCCGGGCTTCTTGGAAGGGCTCCTGGGCAGCCCCCCAGGGAGGGCAGAGAAGGGCCTGGATTCTGGACAGTGGGCAGGACTGGACCTCAGAGAGGCCAAGAGGACCAAGAGTCCAGAGAGGGAAAACGAGGCAAGGAAGATAATAAAGAGAAATATTGAGCGGAGAAAAGAGAGGGGAGGGGAAGGAGGGAGGACCCCAGGCCCACCCTCTTCCTTACCGGATGTTCAACCTTCTGTAAAGCAAGGCAGGAGAATTGGTGCTTCTGCAAGTTATGGGGTTCCCTCTTGTATACAGTCACAGCTAAAATGACAAAGAAAAGGAGGATAATTTTATACAGACATATAAATAAAAGAGCAAAAATGCACCATTCTTTTAACATTAACAAAAAATCAAAAGCTCCTCCCTGCAGGTCTTTGCATGGAATCCATCCCAATCTCAGAGACACCCAGGAATTCCTCCTCTTCTCAGCTGGAGGAAAGAAACGGTTCAGATGGAATCCAATTGACGGGAGACGTAGATAGAAAATAATGTTCTGTCACTTAGACATGTAATGGAATGATACGATTTGTCTGATTATAATTAGCTTTGATGGCCTCAGATTGCAGCCTTGCAAGGTAAAAGAAACAGAATTGGAAGGGATTCTGGCTCAAGCAGGAGACCCTCTAGGGCAGAGGTCCTCAAACTTTTTAAACGGGGCCAATTCATGGTCCCTCAGATTGTTGGGAGGGGCAGACCTGCTGGATGGATGTGGCTAGGTGGTCATGTGACTGGGTGGGCGTGGCTAATTTAACAGTCCGTTGAACAATTAAACTTTAATTTGTTTTGCTCCTGGGGTTGTTTTATTTGCTTTTGTTTGCATGTTGCTCTTTTGGTTGCCTTTTCTTCTTACTAGATTGTTTTTCTCAGTTGTTTAGGAGTCTAGTTGTCCACTTCAAGAAACTCAGTTTTGCAGCAATTCTTCTCAGCCCCAAGGAGTTTGAAAAATCTATCTCTGTCGCTCTGTCTCTCTTTCTTTCTCTCATTCTCTGCCTCCCTCTCTCTGTCTCTCTTTCTCTCTCTCTTTTTCTGTATGTCTCTCTCTGTCTATCTCATTCTTTCTCTCCCCCTCTCTTTCTCTCTCCTATCTCTCTCTTTCTGTCTCTCTCTCCTCTCTCTCTCTATCTCCCTCTCTCCCCCTTTTTCCTCTCTCTCTTTGTCTCTCTCTCCTCTCTCTCCCTTTCTCTCTATCTTCTCTCTCTCTTCCTTTCTCTCTTCCTCTCTCTCTGTCTATCTCTCTTTTTCTTTCTCTCTCTCTCCCCCTCTCTTTCTCTCTCTTCTATCTATCTCTTTCTTTCTCTCTCTATCATCTCTTTATCTCTCTCCCTCTCTCTTTCTCTCTCTTCCCCCTCTCTCTATCACTCTCTTTCTTTCTCTCTATCTTCTTTCTCTCTATTGCTCTCTCTTTTTCTTTCTCTCTCACCCCTCTCTCCTCTCTTTCTTTCTCTCTCTCTATCTTCTCTTTCCCTCCCTCCTTCCCCCTTCTCTATCTTCTCCCTCCCTCTATCTCCCTCTTTCTCTCTCTCCCCCTCTGTCTATCTTTCTCTCTTTTTCTCTCTGTCTATCTTCTGGAGGCAGGGTGGGTGGGTGAAAACGGTCCTGTTTTTCACCTCCCCCACCTCCAGAAGCATTCTGCAGTCCCAAAATGGGCTAAAATGGCCCTTTTTGGGCCTCCCGGGGCATCTGTGTTTCCCATTTTTCATTTCTCCAGAAGCCCTCTGCAGGGCAACAATTTTGGCATTACCTTCCAGTTCCAGCCCATGGGGCTCGCGAAGGTCAGTCCTGCACTCAGCTGAAGGGTGGAATTCCTATTCCCCGCTCCTCTCCTGAAAGGCGTCCATTTCCCTGGACATAGGTTGACCGCCAAGTCTAGTTCTGTCCACTGACTCAGATATTCAGCCAGACATGGAGTTCCCCACCAGTGTTTCCAAAACCACCAGGAGCCCCTGTGGATCCTCCTGCGAGACCCCCCCAGAGTGGAGAAATCTCCCCCTTGCTTTTCTCCCAGAGATTCTGATGTTTTCCCCTTCAGATCATGATCTGTCTGATCTCGGTCCTTCTCTGGAGTTGGAGGGTCTTCCTGGCCAGCCTCTCCTCTTCCTTCCCTGCACTGATTATTGGGGTCCTTGGATCCACATATGGGGTTGTTTCTCTTCCCACTCAGGAGGAAACATTTTTAATCATTCCCTCCAATTTCATCCCCTCCCTTTCTTTTCTGTGGAGGCACCAGTGGGGGCTTTGGACCCCCTCCCATCCCTGGGACCCAGCCAGTTTCTCTGTTTCTTTGGGAAAGATTCCTTCCCCAAGCAAAGTCTACCTGAGTCCCATCACCCACTTCCCTCCCTGCCAAGGATCAGCTTAGGCAATTCCTCCATTCAGACAAAGGAAAAAGGGAGTTTGGACAGAGTCTCTGGGTGAGTCTCCGTTCTTCAGCACAGAAAGGTCACACTGATCCCTCCAAAGCCAAATTCCCCCGGCTTCTTGGACACCTCCGGCCATTGCTCAGCTTAGGTTGCAGCAGGGTCAGAATGGCTGAGGACTGGGGTGGAAAAGACCACAAACACTCCATAAACCTCCCCAGCCACAAGAGACTCTTAGACACAGACTGTGGCCTCACAGAAACTCCTCAGTGGTCCCTTTATGTGGTGTCAGGAAGGCACATGGGATCAATCTCACAACACTCACCCAAAGGGCTGCCCCATTTGTTGTCCCTGGTAGCAGATCGAAGATGGTGAATCTCACCCCTGACACCAGTTTCTGTGGAATCAAACATGGGACTCAAAACCCCAATAATCCAGGCTCACTGCAGATATTATTTATTCAGTGTCCACTGGAGGAATTTCCCTCCAGAAAAAAAGCAGGAGAGATTCCCATGGACTAAAGGATGCACTCATACTTACACATTTTAGGAAAGGAGGAGAAAATGATAGCCCTCAATATGTATAACTAATAGATTATATAACAATGAATATTCATAATTAGTATGCATCATGGTACCTTCATGCCCACCCACTGTTACTATCCTCAGGAAAGTTATATTGTTTAAATAAAAAGGAATACATCAGTTGTGTTACCATAGCATTTTGGATAAAATGTATTAAGAAATGAGGGTATGAAGGTTGCATGTCCATTAATTCTTTATTTCTACCTTGTTAACACATTCTCATTCCTCCAAGAAATTGGTTTCGTCACAATCTTCCAGACAATCTTCTAGACACTCTATATATTTGAATAAAAATAATTATTTGAATAAAAATAATTGCCCCACTCATGTATGGAGAATAGCTTGGAGTTGAAATTATTCTGTCTCACATTTCCACATTTCTTCTGCTTGTAAGCTGCTCCTTTGTGTTCAGGTCTGGCCTCAGAAGGATAATGTAGCACTTGGGGATGAAGATGCAGACCAGCAGACCAGCACTGGAGGCCAGGATGGAAAAGACCTGAACAGCCACCATGTATTTCCCTTTGGTGCTCAGGTAGGTGGGCACAAAAGTCACCCAGACACTGCAGAAGACCAGCATGCTGAAGGTGATCAGCTTGGTTTCGTTGAAGGCCCCAGGCAGATTCCTGGCCAGGAAAGCCACCGTGAAGCAGATGGCAGCCAGGAAGCCCATGTAGCTGAGGGTGACGTAGAACACGACAACAACCCCTTCGTTGCATTGCAGGATGATCTCTCCAAGCTGGGAATGGAGGTCAGAGTCAGGGAAGGGGGGAGAAACTCCCAGCCAGATGGAGCAGATGACAATTTGGACTGCAGAAGAAGACAGGATGATGGAGTTGGCCAAACTCTTCCCAAAGCATCTCCTCACCCGATTTCCTGGTTTTGTTGCCAGGAATGCCAGCACCACCGTGATGGTTTTGGCCAAGAGAGAAGAAACAGCAACTGAGAAGATGATGCTGAAAACTGTTTGTCGGAGAAGGCAGGTAGATTTCCTTGGTTGACCAATGAAGAGAAAAGGAGACAAGAAGCAAAGTAGGAGGGAGACCAGGAGGATGTAGGAGAGGTCCCGATTGTTGGCTTTGACAATGGGAGTTTCTCCATATTTAATGAAGATAATTAAAACAAGGACTGGTTAGGAACAAGAGCAGGGCAAAAGAGACCAGGATGATGCCCAGATGTTCTTCATAAGAGAGGAAGGCTATAACTTTGGGGATACATTGGACTCTGACCTCATTTGGATATTTGTCATCTGGACACTTGGTGCATTTTTCTGTATCTGAGAAACCAAAAAGCAATTTTCTTTAATATTTTGTTGCTTTTATTTTTCATTAAAAATAGCATAAGAAGGATGTAATTTTTTTTTAAGTAGCTAGGTATATGAAGTTGAGGAAAGTCCTAGGGTGTTAATTATTTCTCGTGTAATGTGTAATTTAATTCATAGGAAGCTGCATTATTACAGGTTAATAATGAATCATATAATCTTTTTATAGAAATATTTAGAGTCCTGCCACATGGCAATTAATATACTGGACTTAGAGGATACCTACAGTATCTTGTAACATCTGGAAGCTATATGGAATTCAGGAGAAATTTCCTAACAGTGACAACAATTAACCAGTGGAACAGCTGGCCTCCAGAAGTTGTGGGTGCTTCAACATTGGATGTTTTTAAGAAGAGACTGGACAGCACTTGTCTGAAATGGTATCAAGTCTCCTGCTTGAGCAGGGGGTAGCACTAGAAGACCTCCAAGGTCCTTTCCAGCTCTATTGATTGATTGATTGATTGATTGATTGAGCTACATGACAGGCAGAATATTTATGTAATGGGTCCCCCCCCCCAATAACTATCCACAGCACCACATTATGGAACAGTGACACCTTCTCAGTGATCCTCAAGGGGAGGATCCAATATATAAAATGAATTGCAGGGTCTTTCAGAAAGTGGACCTAAAACAATTCATCAAGTTTCAAAGAAGTCAGATCTTCCTAGAAAGGTGAACTTAGTAGCACATGTCCAAACTAAAACACAGGAGAGATGTTTCCTCTGCTATTAATAAATTGAATTGAATTGAATTGAATTTTATTATTTGTAGGCCGCCCTTCTCCGGGAAGGACTCAGGGCGGTGAACAATTCAAAAAGGGAAAAGTGGGAACATAAAACAGAATACAGATAATTAAAATAAGCAAGAATCATGCAACCATACAAGTCGAGAGGGGAGGGAACTCATCAACCCCAGGCCTGCCAGCAAAGCCAGGTTTTGAAGGCTTTTCGGAAGGCCTGGAGAGAGGTGAGGGTCCGAATCCCTGTGGGGAGTTCGTTCCAGAGGGCCAGAGCTGCCACAGAGAAGGCCCTCCCTCGGGTAGTAGCCAGGTGGCATTGGCTAGTAGACGGAACCCAGAGGAGGCCAACCGTGTGTGATCTAATGGGTCTTTGGGAGGTAATTGGCAGCAGGCGGTCTCTCAAGTACCCAGATCCAATACCATGAAGGGCTTTATAAGTTACGACTAGCAGTTTGAAGCATATACGGAGACTGATCGGTAGCCAGTGCAGCTCGTGGAGGATAGGTGTGACGTGGGTGTACCGAGGTGCACCCACAATCGCTCGCGCGGCTGCATTCTGGACGAGTTGAAGTCTCCAAATACTCTTCAAGGGCTGCCTCATGTAGAGCGCATTGCAGTAGTCCAGTCTTGAGGTCACGAGGGCGTGAGTGACTGTTGCGAGCGCCTCCCAGTCCAGGTAGGGATGCAACTGGTGCACCAGGCGAACCTGGGCAAATGCCCCCCTGGTCACAGCCGACAAATGGTATTCTAAGGTCAGCTGTGGGTCCGGAGGACCCCCAAGTTGCGAGCTCTGTCTGAGGGGCGTAAATTTTCACACCCCAGCCTGAGTGATGGAATATTGACCAAATTCTTGGGAGGGAAACACAACAGCCACTCAGTCTTGTCTGGATAGAGTACAAGCTTGTTAACCCCCATCCAGACCCTAACAGCCTCCAGGCACTGGCACATCATGTCAAGAGCTTCACTGAGTTGGCACGGGGCGGACAGATACATCTGTGTATCGTCCTCATATTGATGGTACTTTATCCCGTGCCGCCAAATGATCTCACCCAGTGGCTTCATGTAGATATTAAACAGAAGGGGGGACAGGACCGAACCATGAGGAACCCCATATTTCAGGGGCCTAGGGGTCGACCTATCCCCCCCAACTAACATTGACTGCGACCTGTCGGAGAGGTAGGAGGAGAACCACCGAAAAACGGTGCCTCCTACCCCCACCTCTCGCAACCGTCGCAGAAGGATACCATGGTCAATGGTATTGAAGGCCGCTGAGAAGTCAAGAAGCACTAGGATGGAGGAATGACCTCCATCCCTGGCTCTCCAGAGATCATCGGTCAGTGCGACCAAAGCGGTTTCCGTGCTGTAGCCAGGCCTGAATCCAGACTGAAAGGAGTCTAGATAATCGGCTTCATCCAAGGACCGCCGGAGTTGCGAGGCCACCACTTTCTCAACAATCTTCCCAATGAAGGGGAGGTTGGAGACTGGACGGTAGTTGTTCAAACTGGCTGGGTCCAGTGATGGCTTCTTCAGGAGGGGTCTCACACCGCTACCTTCAATGCCGGTGGGAAGAAGCCCTCCAGAAGAGAGGCATTCACCATCGCCTGGATCCAGCCCCGGGTCACCTCCTTGCTGTTCGCGACCAGCCAGGAGGGGCACGGGTCCAGTACACATGTGGCAGCACTCACCGCTCCCATGGCCTTGTCCACTTCATCAGGAGCAATAGGTTGAAAATCAGTCCAGAGATGTCATTCAAGACCTTCCCCCGGTACCTCAGCTGGCTCTGCGCAATTGGAGTCCAGGTCCATCCGAAGCCGAGCAACTTTATCCATGAGGAACTGGACATATTCCTCTGCTCTACCTTGTAAGGGGTTCTCCGCAACCCTTGTATTTAAGAGGGAGCGGGTCACCCTAAACAAGGCGGCAGGGCGTGACTCAGCGGATGCTATCAGAGCGGCAATGTGGTTGTTCTTAGCTGTCCATATTGCCGATAGATATGCTCCGATGCAGGCATTTAGGAGTGCTCGGTCTGACTCGGATTTACTGGCCCTCCAGCGGTGCTCTAGGCATCTCTTTTGGCGCTTCATCTCCTGGAGGTCCTCGGTAAACCAAGGGGCCCTCCTGGATCCACTGCCGTGGATCGGCCGTAAAGGCGCAATTCGGTGGAGAGCCTCAGACGCTACCGAGTTCCAAGTAGCAACTAAGGTCTCCACCGAACTGCGGGTGAGAGTATCAGGCATAACGCCAAGCGCCATCTGGAAACCCTTGGGAACCACCTAATCGGTTCCTCCTCCCTAGAGTGGGGGATTGGTCTCCAAAAGTCGAGCCTCAATAGGAAGTGGTCCAACCATGACAAGGGCAAGATCTCACTACCCCTCAGACCAAGATCACAACTCCACTGCTCCGAGAGAAATACGAGGTCGAGTGTGTGACCCACTGAGTGAGTCGGACCCTGGATTACTTGGGTCAAGCCCATGGCTGTCATAGAAGCCATGAACTCCTGTGCTCCATCAGAGTGTTCACCAAGCGAAGGCAAATTGAAGTCCCCCAGTATCATAAGTCTGGGGAACTCAACCACCAGCTCGGCTATTGACTCGAGGAGCAAGGGGAGGGCTGTTGCCACGCTGTTGGGAGGCAGGTACGTTAACAACAAGCCCACTTCACCCGCAAGGTCCATCTTCACCAGCAAAGACTCACACCTGACAAGCTCCAGAGCAGGGATCCTACGAGGAGCTAAGGACTGTCGGATAACAATGGCCACTCCCCCGCCCCTTCTTTGAGGTCGCGGTTGATGAAGCACCTGAAAACCCTCTGGTCACATTTCTGTGAGGGGGACACCTCCCTCCAGGCCCAGCCAGGTTTCAGTAATACATGCCAGGTCTGCCCCCTCGTCTGTAATTAGGTCCTGGACGAGGGGAGCCTTGTGAACCACAGACCTGGCATTTAGCATCAGCAACCTGAGACAAGGGTCCTGACTACTCATGCCATCTGGCCTTGGAGTGGAACTCACAGGGCCGGAAGGAGGGATACTTCTGATATAGGGAACCCTCCTTCCCCGGTAATGGCTTGCCCTGAAGTTCCCACCATATCTGCCCCTCCCCATTATGACCCCAATGTTCCGGCCCACTCCCGCATCTGTGGTCCCTCCACCCTCTCCCCCGGCCACCGGGTTCATCGGCAGGCCCTTGGACACACACATCCAAGGGCTGGAACTGAGCCCGGGTCCCCCTAGCACTTTTGCTGAAGCACTCAGTGCAGGAGGGCCCGGCTAAACTCCCAGCCCACCAAACATACCCATGCATACAACCAATCAATCCCCACAATACAAGTTAAAATAGAACAGCAATATTGTAATAAAAGTGGGAATGTTCAGTCAATCACAATCATTCCATACTCTTCCCACACATTTAAAATATAAAAAAATTAGTAAAATTATAGGTATATAAAAAAATTATGAGTCTGCGCAGTCTGGGCAGTTGTATAGTCCGAGGAGGCCAGAGAGTAATGTCCAAGCCTCCCAAACTGAGTGTCCGAAGGTCCAGAATAATAGCAAGGGTATGAAAGTAATAAGCCAACAATAATCCAGAGTGAGGCCAGGAAAGTCTGAGAGACAAGCAGGCTGCAACGGCGAAAGCTGTAGGGCCAGCTGCAGGAGATGGTGGCCAGCAACACCCCCTCCCATCGGGGACAAAGAGCACCCGGGAGCCAGGGATAGCCCCACGGTAAAGGGGGGGGACAACCCTGCTCCCGGCTGTACCGTGATGCCATCCGTGGAAGCAGCCCGTCGGCAGGCTATTAGGCTAGCAACCCCACCCTCACCCTAACCCTAACCTTAACCTAACTATAACTTAACACTAACCCCACCCTATTCTAACTAACCCTACCCTGTCCCTAGCCTGACCCTACAACAGCACAACAGCAGAGGAGGCGTCAGACAACCTGGGGGGGGTTGGGTCCCCCCAAACAGTCACTGATAGCCGCTTCCACGGCAGCCAGACGGTCTCAGCCTGATCTTCCAGGCTCCAGCAGGTGTCTTCGGCCCCGGTGGTCGGGAGCTCATCGCCTGCCTCCCGCCACAGGCGGCCCGACAAGATTCGTGAGATGGTAGTGGCCCACAAGTTCTCAACAGCTCACATGGTTAGGCTATAGCGTTCCTGGGCGGCCACAGCGTTCACAGGTGGCCTCAATGGTTGCAATGATCAGAAGGACTCCCTCCCCGGCAGCCGGGCTACAATGTTCATTCAGGCACCATTCACAGTCCCCGCGGGACTCCCAGCTGGTCTCAGAGTCACATAAGCAAATGGCAACTTTGGCGAGGTCTCCTGGTCAGCTGAGTCGCGCTAGCCGCCGCAGTGCTGGCCTCGGCGTCTTCAGCGTCCCTGGGCCCAGCAGCTCCAAAGAGCAGCTCCAAAGAGCAGCGCCACCCCAAGCATGCCCCAGACACCCCTCAGTTCTTCCTGAGAAGGGGGGGAGCATTTTCCCCAAAACTCAGCACCGCCTACCCACTTGGATGGTGTTCAATAGTACTCAATAGTACTCAATAGTGCTCAATAAGTACTTCAATGTTCTCTCACAATCAACTCCCGGGGGGCTCCTGGTGTCTTCCATGTCCTCAGAGCTCAGTTTTTTTCAGTGTATCTCAAAGAGCCCTTACTCACGAACAGCACAGCAGCAGCAGCGGGGGGCGCTAGCCACGATATCCACAGCTGATCAGCAGCTTAGCAGCTCAGATGTCGGCTCCAGCGTTTTCCAGTGAGTGGACAGACCGCCCGGCTCCTAGTCTCTGGCAGCCAGCATACACACACATAGCCCCAGCTCCCCAGCTCCCGAACGTCTGGCTGCGGCGTCTCCAAATGGCAGCGGGCTTCCCCGTCAGAGGCGTCAGTGGGTCAGAGGCTTCCCCATCAGCAGCATTAGCGTCGGCTTATTCTGTGCCCAGCAGCTCTGGGGAGACAAGTCTCCCCAATATGCTGCTGGTACAGATGTTCTGGGGATTTTTGTCCTCAGCCAGCATGGAACCAGGCTCCTGGGTAGATATTTCCCTTCCTTCCAAGCTATTTTCGGAGAAACCAAGCCGGAGCGAAAAGCTCGGCAGCCATCTTCCTAGGACATGCGCAGATAAAGCTTGCCCAGTCTGCCACCCACTCTTCCCATCTCCTCCCAGCCCCTCCTTCAAAGACTTTTTGATTTACTTCCTTTTAGATAAGAAATTGTGCATGTTACAAATTTAAAAAAAGGTGAGCTTGTGTCTTTTAACTTGTACTTTCATGAAAATGTTCTGGATGGATCCAGTTCCACAAAGCCCCACATTTTCCTCAGTGTGACCCACCTTCCTGAGTGGAAAAGGTCCCCTCCGGACAAGGAATGCAGTCAAAGCAGCAAACTGGCTCTCCTTCTCGAGCCCTCTTGACAAATCCAGGATGACAATTTTCCACACATTTGGACTCTGGGAGGGACTGAACAGAAAAATGAAGAATGCCAAAGAAAATGTGTTAGTAGTCAACATTCATGGAAAATAGAGATAGACACTGACATTAGCCAACTAGCCTCTGGTCTTCATGTAAGTAAATATGAAATACCTGACTACTACTAAAAAGATACAGGAGGTATAACTAACAATTGGCAGATTCTTCATTTAGTTCCTCCCTTTTGCTTTTGGCATTTAAC
Organism: Thamnophis elegans; assembly: GCF_009769535.1. NCBI lineage: Eukaryota > Metazoa > Chordata > Lepidosauria > Squamata > Natricidae > Thamnophis > Thamnophis elegans. The sequence continues at coordinate 131,171,635 of NC_045558.1, read as the reverse complement.
ATTACAATAAAGTTCTTTTCTACTTAATAAAGTCAGCAGAGATGGAATTGAAAAAATATTTACATATGATGATATATTCATATTAAAACTGAGAATAAAATTTATTGTAAAAGATTTAGGAAATTTCTATTCCATTAGATTTTTCAATAAAGAATAAAAGTGTGATGAAGAAAGAAACCTCTGACCAGTAAGATCTTGAAAGATTTCCACAAAACATGGCAAAGCCCCTCCACTTATTGTAGGTTCCGTCTGTTGAAGAACTACAATCAGATGACACCAATTGGCATGGGATGCCAACCACCCTGGAGACTCTAGGCTTTGCCCACTTGAAATGGGACCTCAGGCTTTGGAAAACAGAGAAAAGACACCAAAATTTATCTCACCTTATTGAACAACTTTAGCCATGAAAGAACACCTTGCTTGATAGAAAATCTCTCTTTTTGAAAAAACACCAGAATTTGTTTCCTGGGATCCTCCTTGGGGAGAACCAAGGAGAACCGAATGGCCAGATCTGCTCTTATCTCTCCATTTTGGGTGAAGTACATTTTAATGTCAGAAATATTCCAAAATTCATTCCTCTTCAGAAAGGCATGAAACTAGAATGGGAACATCCAGGAATTTGAAAAGCAGAAAACTTTGTTTCTTATCCCACATTGAATCTTTCTTCTACAATTGTCTAATCTCCAAATATGGTTAAATAGGATACAAATACTACCATTATCTTCATAAGTGAATGTAAAGTTTGAGAAAAAATTGTCAATCATTTAGTGACAAAATATAAAGAAAATATAATTGACACAATTGTCAATTATAGGGAACATTCTAGAGCAAATGGCAAATAAAATGAACAGAGAAAAAAAGATGATCCATAAACTCTTTGAAAACAACAGGTTTCCCAGAAAGCATGGGTTGATCAAGAAGAAAGTTATCAGGCTAATCTTCTCCTTGGTCATCCTGATGGGAAACACCTCCAGATGTGCTAATTCTACTTGATTGTAATACGACATTAAATTTTTTTTTGCAGATCTGAAAGAACAAATCTCCCACCAGTTCTTTTCTCAGTCTGAAAAGTTAGTGAGGATCCTGAGTTTCTTTCTCTCCCAATCAGAAACAAGCAACAATTGTTGAATCAGATGGATTGGATGGACTGGAACTTAACTTGCTGCTGGCATCCCTGAAGGAGGAGTCTGGTTTGAAGGCAGGCTGCTTGGAGATGGCTGGAAAGGCCATGGACCCTGAAGACTCAAAGTGGACCTAACGGATGACTGATGAAATGGATTCTTTCAAGAAGAGTGGGCGAGATTGGGGAATGGACTTGCCATATTTAACTGGAAAACAAGTCTTAAGAGTTGTCTTCGCATCTACAGGACATCCTATAACTTTGGGGAATGGAAAGCAGTTGTTGGGAAAGATTCTAATTAAAATTTTAAGGAAATGTATTGTTATTATAAGAATCAAATGAAGATGTTTAACCCTGGACAGATTCTGGATGGATCAGAGGTAATGATTGTGTTGGTCTGTGGTAGAAATTTTCAGTGAGTTAAATACAATAGCAGATAACAGACAATTTTGAAGTTTTGAAATTTAACTTTATTGTTGGATTGCCTGTTAAATATGTTTTTATATACAGCAGATAGATGAAAAGTCCAGTAGATATATAGTTTATAATTGTGGGCCTATTTTGCAAGTGGGAGAAATGATTATTGCTGTATTATATTTAATTGGGGAGACATTATGCATGTCTTTGTCTGTTTTTAATGTTTTATCAAGTTTTGTTTTGTCTCTGTAATAGTTTTATTTTCCAAAACTTGTATTTTACCTTTTTAAATAAAATAAAATTTTATAAGAGGAATACCAAGTTTCGAGAAACAATGATTAGCACACAGAGAAGGATTCATACATAAAAAGCAGTAGAAAAGTATCTGATTTTTATCTAGTAGGACTTGACTAACAATAAAGTCTCATATAAGAACATTAATGATGGACTGGAAGAAACATGAAGGATACCAAATTTGATATGCATGTTTGTGAAAATGATCTCAAAACCGTAGTTAACTGGAAACAGAATCTGAGTCATAAGAATCTGAGGAAGTGAACGTTCTGGTTTGGGGAGACCTCAACTCAAGGACTAAGTCCCCTTGCAGGCACCACATGTGGAGGAGAATTTGCACAAAATCTACGTGAACTTCAGGGAAAGACAATGAAGCCAAGGAAGAGTTGAAAGGAGCTGCTCTTAGCCTTGAGGAAAGACAGCAAGGAGAAGAGCTGAAGATCAAGAGAGTCTGGGAGCCCCCTTGCCAATTGAAACAATCTCTCGGTTGGGGAAGGGAGGATACAGCCAGTGGTGGGATTCAGACCCAGTTCGAGTGAACCGATAGTAAAAATTCTGCCTGGCCACGTCTCTCCCCACCACTACTTGCCTCGCAGGCCTTGGCTGGGGCCTTAGAGTCATTGCTGCAGCTGCTGTTTGGCTCCCTTGCCTCGACCACGTGGCCACGAGCCCAGCCTGTTTGCCTGTCTTTGCCGTGGCCTCCTGCTCATCTTGGTCTGTTCCCAAATGCCCACTTCAGGCTGCTCCCGACCATTCCAGCAGTGTCCATTCTTCACCTTTTCCCTCTTTCCTTTCCTTTCTCTTTGCCTTTTTCCTTCCCTTCCCATTCCCTCCGTTTTTCATCCTTTCTTTCTTTCCCATTTCCTTTCCTTCCCCCTTCCTTCCTTCCTTCCTTCCTTCCTTCCTTCCTTCCTTCCTTCCTTCCTTGGGGGTCTGAGGAAGAGTAAGGGGACCCCTTTCCTCCTTGACCCCCTCCCCAACATCTGCTCTGATGGCAATTATGGCTAAAAGGCCTTTGGAAGCTGGGGCTACCCCTCCCCCTCCCCCTTCCTCTTGCTGCAGAATTGAGATCTTTCAGATCTTCATCTCCTGCTCCCCTTCCTACCCCCTGCACAGTATCAGTTGTTGCTTGGAGGGGGTTGCAGGGCTGAGAGGAAAAGGGGAAGGGTGAACAGGCCCTCCAAGGCTGTCCACCCCTTTGTGTTTCTGCAGCCAAATACTATCCCCAAACAGAGGACCCCCCACCAAATACTGCAGGGAAGATTAGGCTTGGCCCATAACTGGGCAGTGTGTTGGGGGGAGAGGCTGCAGCAGCTCCACGGTGACTGGAGGGATGGAGGAAAGTTCGGTTAGGTCCAACCGGGGAGGGGGATTGACCAACTCAGCCAACAGATTTCAATCGTCCCTCCTGCCTCACCCGAGCCACTCCAATTTCCCCCCTCACCAGAGGCGCCTCCAGCTAAAAGCCCCTCAGTGGACACCTCACACACACGCCTCCCAACATGGAGTTCAGAATGACGCTTCTCCCAAAGAAGTTCTGGGGAACCCAACCCTCCTCTGCTGCCAGGTCAAGAATCAAGAAAACTCCCAGGCAAAGCAGTGCCACCTTGCTCTCAGGAGTGGGGGAGAGAATGGATGGGAGGAAAGAAAAACTTGGGGAATAGGGAGGGAGATCCAGAGGAAATGGGGAGAGGCCCTCACCCCATATCTGCCTCCTCCCAGGTGGCCCACAAGGTTGAAAAGTTTCTGATTCCTCACTCTCACTCTCTTTCTTTTTTCTCCCCCCCTCTATCTCACTCTTTCTCTCTTTCTCTCTCTCTCTCTCACTCACTCACACTCACACACACACACACAAAGTCACACTCTTATCCCTGCAAGTCCCCTTCTCACCTGCTCCAGAGAGAAAAGCTTGCCTGTGCAGAAGAGGCATCAATCGAAGCACATCCCAGTAAGTTAATCACCCGGGCTTTCCTGGTATGTGAGCGATGCTGCCAGGTGCTTGGAAAGGACTTTGCCCACCGGCCCACCACTAAAATCAAACAATGAGGTGAGGCTGGTTGGAAGAGTGTGGTGTGTGTGTAAAATGGGCAGTTTCATCCAAAGGAGTTTTTGTTTCTGGTGGATCTCCTAGCTTTGGAAGGAGGAAAGAAAGGGCTAGAAAGAGAGAGAAACAGAAAGATGAAAGAAAAGGAAAAAGAAAGAAAAGAAAAAGAAAGGAAAGGAGAGAGAGAGAAAAAAGGAAGTTATGGAAGGAAGGGAAAGAAAGAAAGAGAGGGAGGGAAGAGGAAGTGAATGAGATATAGTTGGATGGAAGGGTCAATATATACATGGAGGGAGGGAGAGAGAGAGAGAAAATGAGAGGAAGGAAGGACACAAACCATGGCTTCAGAAGACTCTTTCAAACAGCACAACAATCTTTGAAAGGGCTGGAAGGGATCTTGGAGGTCATTTTCTAGTCCAACCCCTGATCTAGTAGGGTCAGAAGGGACCTTGGAAGCCATCTAGTCCAACCCCCTGCTCCAGCTGGAGACCTTATATCCACTGGATTATTTTGGTGCCTCTAACAGAGAGGAAAATTGCCAGAAAAGGGAAGTAGTTTACTAGGACAAGGCTGCCATGCAGAGGAAGGCAGAGACAGTCCTTGACATATGACAATTGAGCCCAACATTTTGGTTGCTAAGCAAGAGCGTTGTTAAGTGAGCCTTGCCACATTTTACTCAATCCATGACATCTCCTGGCTCTAACAGTCATATGCAGGCTAGGGAAGAACATCTGAAAGCCTGTGTAATGTTCTAATGTGCAGAAGTGATAGTTAAATGTGTGGCAGAAAGTAAACTCTGGGTTTGTTTTTCCAAATGCAATAAGTGAGGTTGAATGTGTATAGTTTTAGAAGAGCTCTGTGTGTTTACATACACATACAGTGTATAAAGTAGATAATGTATCTTTTTGTGTGCCTATACATACACTATACCTTGTAATATGTATGTACACATATGGCATATATACATAGGATTAAACTGTATATTTTGGATGTTCATTAATAGTAAATAAATAGACAGGGAAATTGTATCTTGTTGACGCAAGGAGAGGCCAGGCAAGGTACCCTTGACATGAGTGATGTCAAGTTGGCCATGCCACCCAGTCACAAGACCACCAAGCATGCCCACAGAACCAGTAGTAAAAAAATTTGAATCCCACCACTGGATAGAACCCTCTTCCAATAACTGACTTCTGTTACACACGAGTGTAAGATCCGCTCACTCTTATTCTAGAGTGTCAGAGATGGAAAAAGTGAATTCAGTTACAAGAGAGGAGATTTTAACTGAATGAGAGAAAAAATATGATAAAAGGATGAGCTGTTTTGGAGCTGAGCCAGTAAAGCAGAAAAGTTCAGTCTTCTCTTCATGGATTGTCTGAGGGAAAAGACTGAGCAGCCATCAGTCAGAGAAGCTTGAACTGGGATTTCTGCACAGAGGAGGGGTTCGGCTAGATGGTCTCAGGGTTTCCTCCAAATTTATAAATGTTGACAACATGTACTGTATTTTTCGGAGTATAAGATACACTGGTGTATAAGACGCACCAAGGTTTTGAAGAGGCTTTAAAAAAAAAAGTAGGTAGGTAGATAGAGGGAGAGAAAGAGAGAGAAATACAGTAGGTAGGTAGGGAGAGAGAGAGTAGTTAGGTAGGGAGGTAGATAAAAGGATAGAGAGAGAGAGAAATAGAGAGAGATAGAGAGATAGAGAAATACAGTAGGTAGGTAGAGATAGAGAGAGAGAGGATAGGTAGGTAGGTAGATAGAGAGAAATAAAAAGAGAGAGAGAGAGAGAAATACAGTAGGGAGGGAGGGAGAGAGAGTAGGTAGGTAGGTAGATGTTTCCAGGTGTATTTACTGACAATCTGCAGCACCTAAGACTTTCTTTCTGCTGGTACACCACTTGATCAATGTAATTCTCATCAACCAGTTAAAGAGCTTTTCAAGAGGGGAAAAAAGTTTTTACACTCTGCAAACCTCCCCAAAACAGCCCATTTTTGGGAAAACTCCCCCCCCTTTTTTTAAAAAGTCATGAATAGCCTGGGGGGGCTTGCAGAGTGCTCCTGGTGGGGGGGAATGAGCAAAAAATGTCCCATTTTTCACAAAACAAGCATGTTTTTTAAAAAAGAAAATTGCATGCATAGCTTGATGGAGGCTTATCGAGTGCTGCTGGGTGTTGGGGAGCAAAAATGGTCCTTTTTTGCTCATTACTGCCCTCCCCAGCCCCCAGGAGCTCTCTGAAAGCCTCCATAAGGGTATGCAGGGCCATTTTGGTGAAGGGGCGGGGCTTTGGGAGGCAAAAAATGCTGTATTTGATGTATAAGACACACCCAGAATTTCAGCCTCTTTTTTGAGGGAAAAAGGTGTGTCTTATATTCCAAAAAATACTGTAACTGTTGTGCTGTTGTTGCTCTAGCCCCACCTAGTGGCCGGGGACAGATAAGCCTAACTTTAAGGTCTGAAGCCAGACTCCATTTTCTGTCAGCCTTTGGAGAAGATGGAAGCAGCCGTTGTGACCGAGACCCCTGATCATCCGGAGACGGCCTCCGCCCCTCACAAGGAGCATCACTGGAGATGTTCCAGTTGCTTCTTTGTTGGCTGTTAGTTAATGCTGCTTATCTCCTATTTATATTTGATTTCCACTATTTGCATCTCCTCAGTTTCACCTGCCCTGTTCTCCCAATAAAGCATCCAGATCCATGCCAGGCTCCCTTTCATTGGAGGAGAATAGGGGGGGTTTAGCTGCCAGTCGAGCTGCACACAGACCCGCATGCATTGGGGATGAAACAATGGGGTGGAATTCCACCATGCTAATCACAAACCCACAAATAGAAAAATTTATTTTTTAAAAAATGCAGCATTTTCCAATTAACAGTGCTAAATATAAAAATGCCATAGTATCTACTCTTTGGAAGCATTAATTCCCTGAATAATTAAATTGGCCAAATCTGTTGAGATGCTTCCCCTCCTTCTTCTCTGGATTCCTTCTCCAAAAGATCAAAGATTAATGGATCAATTAATTAATTAATGGATCCATATCAGGACCCCCATACCTGCCATGGCTGCAGCCTTGGAGAACCCAAGATCTTCTCCCCCTCCTTCCTTCCCCTCTTCGATCTGGAGGAATATGCAGCATTCATGGCCTGGGTCAGAGTCTTTATGAGACTGTAATATTCGTAGTCATTTTGGACCGCTTTTCTGTCCCTTTTCTCCTGGGTCTCCAGTGGGGCTTTCTGGGTGCATCTTCTGCGGCCTTTGACAGAAAAGTCATTCTTTGAAAGAGAACAATGAAAATAATGATCTTGAAACTTTACTTCCACAAAGAAATAGGGTTTAAAGGCAGAATCTTTTGGCCTTCCTTTTCCCAGATAAGCAAAGTTGCAAATACTATGGATGTATTTCAGAAGTCTGCGCTTGTTTATTTGATAAGCTGCAAAACTTGTGAGGATCCAGACTTTCCCCTCAATGGGTCCTGGCAGACGCATAAGTGTTAAATGAAAAGGAAGAATTCTGTCCCAAATGAAATCATATTCCATGAAGTGAACAAAGACGTTGACTTGTCTCCACTTAGAGAGGAAATCCCTGATGACTGCTGTATATCCAGTTGTTGAGAACAGTTGTGATATAACCACACAAATTCCATTCCTGACAAGCACAGGAGTAAAAGTCCTCATGAAATTCTCTCCCTTTTCTGTGTCTGAAGCAAAGAGGCCAATCAGGGTCCATCTGAAGTGGAGGAGCAGCTGGACAATTGCTGGGTACTGGATTCCTTCTTTGAGATTCATCTGGTGGAAAAAAGGGAATCGACTGTTATCACTCAGAGCCTCTGAAGCTGTTAAATAATTGATCTGAAAAAGGAATTGAAAGGATTAGAGCTGTGATGGAAAATCTGTGGCATGCAGAGCATCCTTACCCATCATGTCAGCCACCCCAGCCCAGCTCCACTAGCATCCCCGCCTGCCGGCCAGCTGATTTTCGGACCTTGTGGAGGGCCAGGGCGGGGGGCACGTGAGTATGCATTGGGGGGGGGGGGAGGCGCTCACATTGTGCAGGAAACTCTGGTGGGCTGGAAGTGAGTGTGAATTGCCTGACCCTCCACTCGCCCAGTGCTTCCTGGCTCAGTTGGAGGCTTCCTTCAGCCACCAAACAGTTGCAGGGTTTTTTTGGGGGGGGTTGCTTCCAGGTTGGTGCAGGAGGCTTTCCGGGGCCAAAATGTGGTGTGGAAAGTGCAGGGTTCTTTCCCCGTTATTCCTGAATTGTGAGCTCTTAGGAAAGTATCCCCTCCTTGTGGGTTGCTAACAGTGGAGGGTTTCAAAATTTTTTAGAACCTCTTCTATAGGTGTGGCCTGCTTTGTGGGAGTGGAAGTGGCTTGGCAGTTCATGTGACTGGGTGGGAGTGGCTTGGCAGTCATGTGACTGGGAGGGAGTGGCCAAGACGATGTCAGCATTCCCAGTCAAGATAGAGGTATAAATTACACAGAAAAGAAAGAGGCATCCATATATCTGAATTTAACTTCAAAGCAGTGCAACAACTTAAATTCTTTAAATAATAATGTTTGTTAGGGCTATGCGCTGTTTTTGAATATATATGAATGTAAAGCCCTCAGCATCTACTTGGTACGTTTTAAAGCAGTGCCACCTTTTTCCTGGATTCATGAAATAACTACTTTAAAGAGTTGTAGGTGGGTACTATATTTACAGTCTTGTATTCTCTTCAGTACTTTGTTTGGAACAGAATCCAAAGTACCATGCAGTCCTAGCATTTGTACTAAAGCTAGGCAAGTTATTTTACAGGGCTCTGAGCACTCCTCCAGATCTGGTCAATGAAGCAGATGTTGCAAAGTACTCCCACAACTTTCCAATGCTTTGAAATCCCACCAAATTTATACAAGCCTATTTCATACGTTTTTCTATATGGTGATCAGGGTGGTTTTGCATATGGTTCACAGGTGGTCTATTTTCCAAGTACTTAGAGGGTCAAGATTTGCCTTTCCTGTATTGCAGCTTTAGCTTCCTTGAATGTTAACAGACCTTCAGGTCATTCAAATATAGACTAACTCTGATCCTGGAACCATATCACATGCTTTATATATTAATATCATATTCAATATAATCATTATTGCTAAAAAAAACAGGCAGCAGTTAGAGTATATTTTGTAACAAAACATAGGCAATAAACAAGAAGTTGATTCACCACCACCACCCCTATTTTAGCTTGTTTCTGTCTTATCTAATATTTTCCTGCAATTCTTCCATAATCCAGACTACTAAAAAGAGTTCTACATAATTAGCCTTTTAAAATAAACTTGATGTCCAACAGATTTCCTACTTATTAATATGAACAGGTTCTGGCCTGTTGCATAAAAAAATAAATTCATGCCACAATTTACAGGAAAATGCAGTCTGTAAGTATAATTTCTTTTGTGCTTCTACTGACACCACTACACATAAGCACCATACAAAAGGCTATTAAAATTATTTGCAGAACAGTGTGCTCTCTCACACTTGCCTTTGTTGTTTAAACCACTTTGTAGTGTATAATATACAATATACTGTGTATGTAGAGGGGAAACTACTTGGATTGGCCACCTTCTTAAGATCTTGGGCTTGGAATTATGTGCACCAGAAACAATACCTATTTGTTTCAGAGTATTTTCAGATTGACAGGCTGTCATGTGCTGTACTACCTGTTCTTTGTTTTGTGTACACAAACATAAAGTACAATCGGTGTTAACTCTTTATACTGTATATAATCTCTGAAAATATAAAAGAGAGAAAACATAGGACTCTCCAGTCTGTCCCAACCGCATTTCAGCTTCTGCAACTTCCCTCCACCCTCAAAATCCAGGGCCAATAAGTTATATTCCAATCTTACACAACAGAAACAACCCCCCAAACACACACACACACACAAACACACACACATACACTCACTGTTTCCATTTCTTTGAAGGATTTATCAGCACCTGTCCCTGCATAAAGAGGCTCAAGGAAAGATAATAAATTTCTTATTGGACTTGGAAGTACTTAGAAGTAGCAAAAGTTCCCACTGCTTTCCAGTGTCTCAGAAACCCATCATAAAGGCGAGAGTCCATCCTTCTGCTTCTCGGTGCAGAAATTCCTAATATGTTCCAGTAGATTTCAAAAGCATCACTTGGAAGCAGAAAAAGCCAATGTGGACCCTCAAGAATAGTCACTGCTATATAAGGTTTTTTTAGTGCTGTGAGCTATACAATTTAAAGTTTCTGCACACTGCTATTAAGCAATTTAAGCAGGAATATACCTCTCAGTAAACAGGTATTTTGCTTATGACATTTACTGCAACAAGCAAGCACTCGCCCTCTAAATAAGTTAGACAGTCATAATATTAAAACTTGATAAGTGTTCGTAACAAGAAATTCACAATGGTAGCATCACACATACATTCCAAAAATACTTATGATATTTGCACAACCACTTGCTTTGCAGTTCTTGTCTTCTTAACTGATGGGAGACTGAAACCCAATAAATATATCACCAACAAAAAAGAATAGTATGTCGGAGTACTGAAAAACTCAGCCAAATGGGAAAATGCAAAGTAAAAATATTGGACTTCCTGCTAAGAAATATCACTTTATATATAGTATGCACAATCCTTTTAGATACATTATTGCTGAACAATTTATAATAGTTGCATCACAATATTATTCTAAGATATTTGCCACTACTACCCGACTTCCTAGATGTTCACTATTCTTTCTCTCCCCCCCCATATTTAAGGGCATGTGAAATTGTTTTGATGAAAGTTGCATGATATGAAACTTCTCTCCTTTGAAATGTTTGGTTTTAATTCTCCAATGAATCAAAAGGAATGTTTCACGCTTCCTTGTTACACAGCATTTGTTTTAGCTTTCCATAGTTCTCCCCAAAACCAACCAAGGAAGGTAAAACCACAGAAATCTGGTACTGTTGTGCACGGCTTTCCACTAAATTTTCTGTATAGTAAGCCAAAATAGTTTAAGATTATAATTAGCCCACCTGTTTCCCCCATTAACATGCAAATATGATTTTCTTGTTCAGAGACTGCATGAGAGATTTCCCAATCCTTTCAAAATATCACATTAAATCCACATAACTACTCAAGTTTGTTTTCAGTATGCGCAAGGAAGGACACTTATAAGTCCAACAATAAGCTTTTATTCTTACATCAAGTTGAGCTGACTTGCCCTTTCCAGAGCTAAGGTGTATTGTTTTACCCAAGCAAACAGGAATGCTTTGAAAGGTGAATTATTATTATTCCACCAACACAGCATACCATACTCACATTACTCTCCGCCAAGGGTTGCTAACTTATCTTTGCTTTCAATCAAGTGCAGATTTTCCTCTTCCCCACAACCTTTAAAGAAATAATAATTACTTCCTCACTCAAACCTCAAGATTTGGAGGCATTCAGAATAAATCTTCCCAGTTTCTACAAGTCACAGAAAACTGAACCTTACTTAGGAATAAACTCAGCAGGTTTCGGGTCTTTGTATCTTGTACTTTTCAAGTAAGGGGCAACCACACAACTCTATGCATGTTTATCCAGCGTAACTATTCAGAGACTCTTCTCCCCTAAAAGTTCAGCCAGGCTTGCCATTCCCAGTCAAACCACCACAAAGGCAAAGAGACTGTTCTCCTTGCTTTCCTGAGGGCAGCTGGTCACTGCCTCCATAAGACCCATCATCCCCAGAGCTCCTCTAAGTGAAGCACTGACCTCTAAGCCGGGTAAGTTTTTTTTTAAGGAAGGGGGCACTACAAGGTGGAGGAACAGGAGAGCCACTTACCTCCCCCCTCTGTTGAACTTTCCTAAACGGGGTGCCCCACTCTGACTTTTGCCCTTCAGCGACAAAAAAAAAAAGCAGGAAGAAGAGCAGGTGCTTACCTGGAGAGTGCCACATCGCTTGGGGCCGTGCAGCTCTGACCGTCCATTTCTTTTTAAGATGACTGATAAACTCCAGGTCGAAGTCCGGCGAAGGCAGGAATGCAAAAACGACACCTACTACTCCCTTGCAAGGGGAGCGAAGGAAATCACTTGGGTCTCTGATTTTGACTCACCTGTCTGGAGCTGCCGAAAGTTTTAGACTCTGATGGCAGTGCTGGTTTCCCGCAACGTTGGCATCCCTGAAAGGTGACTCTGCATTCTCCCTTTCCTTCTCCCCTCCTCCCTTCAAAAGCTGTGAGGTGCTTTCTTAGCGCCAGTTGCCCAGCTGGCATGGCCCCGCATGCTTGCCTCCTCCTCTTCTCTCCCCAAAGACTCTTCTCCTCCTTCCTGGAGCTCAGTGGGAGCTGGGCACAAGGGTTGGGAAGCTGCTTTTGAAACCACACCTTGGAAAATTTCACCGGGAAGGGAGGCGGGGAACCAGTAGGGCGGGGACGGGACATCTTGGAACTTGCCTAGGAAGATGGTCGCTCTGCGCAACCTACCTCCTGCTGCCCCCGTGCTTTGCTGGTGGCCAGGCCTCCTACTCCTAAGCAAATTCGGTCCTAGGAGGTTGGCCAAGCTACCCCCCCCCCATGAGTGGTGATGTAACGGGCAGGGGGAGTGAGCGAGGGGGCCGGGGCAGGCATTCTGGTACTGTCCCACAGGATGAAGGGGTTATAAAATGTATTTCAGGAACCTCTTCTACTGTACCGATTAGAACTGGGAACAACCCACCCCTGGTTGCAAACAGCTATTTCCAGTGGGGTAAACAGGACAAAGCAAGTGGGGAAAATAGTTTCCTTTGCTATTTTTCCAGTCTGAATTAGACCATGGCAGGGTCCCTACGGAAGAGCTCTTTGAAGGATCATTATGTATTCATTCTGAAGGAACTAACTTAGATCTGTTCTTAAATGCTAAAGCTGTTGCATGTAAAAAACAGAGGAGCTCTGATCAACTACGAGAGCCATCATTAAGACAGTTTTGCCGTCCTGTATCTGTCCCCATGAAATACAAGCATGGAATAAACTGAGCCTGGTTTGTTCTCAGTCTTTTCGGTGGCCACAAACTACTAGCAAAGTGGCATTTGATCACAAGGCAAGGAATGTTTCCCCTTTTGCATTGGAACATCCAAGAAGGGACAGGAAAGACCAAGAAAAAGAAGGAAAGAGGGGAAGAGAGCAAGGAAGCAAAAAGAAGTTTAGTTTAGTTTAGTTTTATTAAACTTGTATGTCGCCCTATTCCCAGAGGTACTCAGGGCGTCTAACAAACCAAACAGGGAAAGGGGGGAATACAAGAAAACAAAGAAGACAAAACAAAATAAACAAAACAAATTAAAAACTCATCAACAGCTGCAACAATTCGAGTGGGGCTGGGAACTCATCAGCCCCAGGCCTGCCAGAACAGCCAGGTTTTAATGGCTTTGCAGGAAGCCTGAAGGGTGGCGAGGGTCCGAATCTCCATGGGGAGATCATTCCAGAGGGCTGGAGCAGCCACCGAGAAGGCTCTCCTTCGGGTAGTTGCCAGCCGACATTGGCTGGCTGATGGAATTCGGAGGAGGCCTAATCTATGCGATCTTATCGGTCTAGTGGAGGTAATTGGCAGTAGGCGGTCTCTCAAGTACCCAGATCCAATACCATGAAGGGCTTTGTAGGTGACAACTAGCACCTTGAAGCATACCCGGAGATCAACAGGCAGCCAGTGCAGCTCACGGAGGATAGGTGTAACGTGGGTGAACCGAGGTGCACCCACAATCGCTCGCGCGGCTGCATTCTGGACAAGCTGAAGTCTCCAAATGCTCTTCAAGGGCTGCCCCATGTAGAGCGCATTACAGTAGTCCAGCATTGAGGTCACAAGGGCGTGAGTGATTGTTCTGAGTGCCTCCTGGTTCAGGTAGGGACGCAATTGGTGCACTAGGCGAACCTGGGCAAATGTCCCCCTGGTCACAGCTGACAAATGGTGTTCTAAAGTCAGCTGTGGGTCCAGGAGGATTCCCAAATTGTGAACCCTGTCTGAGGGGCGTATAATTTCACCCCCCAGCCTGAGAGTTGGAATACAAGGCCAATTATTGGGAGGGAAAAACACAAGCCACTCGGTCTTGTCGGGATTGAGTGCAAGCTTGTTCACACCCATCCAGACCCTAACAACCTCCAGGCACTGACACATCACATCAACCGCTTCACTGAGTTGGCACAGGGCGGACAGATACAGTTGTGTATTGTCCGCATATTGGTGGTATTTTATCCCGTGCCGCCGAATGATCTCACCCAGTGGCTTCATGTAGATGTTAAACAGGAGGGGGGACAGGACTGAACCCTGCGGCACCCCATACTTAAGGGGCCTAGGGGTCAACCTCTGTCCTCCAACCAACACCAACTGCGACCTGTCCGAGAGGTAGGAGGAATACCACCGAAGAACGGTGCCTCCCACTCCCACCTCCCGCAACCGCCGCAGAAGGATACCATGGTCGATGGTATCGAAGGCCGCTGAGAGGTCAAGGAGCACTAGGACGGAGGCATGACCCCTGTCCCTGGCTCTCCAGATATCATCGATCAGTGCGACCAAAGCAGTTTCCATGCTGTAGCCAGGCCTGAATCCAGACTGAAAGGAATCTAGATAATCGGTTTCATCCAAGGACCGCCGGAGCTGAGAGGCCACCACTTTCTCAACAACCTTCCCAACGAAGGGGAGGTTGGAGACTGGATGGTTGTTATGTAGAATGGCTGGATCCAAAGACGGCTTCTTCAGGAGGGGTCTCACCACCGCTGCCTTTAGGAGGGGTGGGAAGGTCTCCTCCCGAAGAGAGGTGGTAACTATCGTCTGGATCCAGCCCCGTGTCACCTCCCTGCTGTTTGCAACCAGCCAGGAGGGGCACGGGTCCAGCACGCAAGTGGAGGCACTCACTGCTCCCATGGCCTTGTCCACTTCCTCAGGTGTGACAAGTTGAAAATCAATCCATAAATTCCACTCAAGACCCTCCCCCGGTACCTCGGCTGGCTCTGAGCAATTGGAATCCAGGTCTGTCCGAAGCCGAGCAACTTTATCCATGAGAAATTGGACAAATTCCTCAGCTCTACCTTGTAAAGGGTTGCCAGAAGGAAAGAGGGGAAGGAAGAATGAAGAGGGAAGGAAAAAGAAGGGAAGGAAGGAGATTATAATGAGAGAGACTGAGGGTGTGAAGTAAATCCTGCTTTAGCCCTTGATCACCAGCAGCCCTGCTGCCTTTTACCATCCTCTTTCCCAATAGAAATTTTTTTATTTTCCATTTTCATAGCATTTAATCACATGTATACTATTACATAGTCAATATCATGTTGTATTATTAAGTAATTACATCAATTCATCTTACCATCAACTACCAAAAAAAGAAAAAAAACAGTTATTGGCTCTTCTGCTCTCCATACACCATATTTATACCTTATACGACACTTTCTTCCCCCTCTCTCCTTCCCCTTTCTACATCCTTTCCTCCCTCCATCATTTTCTACTCTACTTCCCCTTCCTTTCTCCTTCTCCTCTCTCCCTTTACCACCCCTCCTTGTACACCTCATCTTCCCCCCACCCCCCCTAGAAGAGCCAAGGTGGCGCAGTGGTTAAATGCAGCACTGCAGGCTACTGCTAGATCAGCAGTTCAGTGGTTCAAATCCCACCGGCTCAGGGTTGACTCAGCCTTCCATCCTTCCGAGGTGGGTAAAATGAGGACCCAGATTGTTGGGGGCAATATGCTGACTCTCTGTAAAACCGCTTAGAGAGGGCTGAAAGCCCTATGAAGCGGTATATAAGTCTACTGCTATTGCTATTGCTATTGCTATTGCTCTCTCCTGTCCCTCACTTCCTATCTTTCTTCTCTCCTCTGCTTCCCACTCTTCCTCTAATTCACTTGTTGTATTTCAGCTTCAGAGCAAACTCTCTTTTGTGTTGATGATATTTATAATTCCATTTCAATATACATAAAAAAGAAAAAATAGCAGTATACATGTACAATCATAATACCTTAAAGTCCAACACCCCTCCTCCAACTTAGTAAACTCTGCTCCCTCCCCCCCAACCCCCCCAACCTTCCCCACCTGACTTCCCAGAACCAATACAAGGTATAAATCTTTAACAAATAAAGTTTAGAATATACTTAAAGAGAAAGTAGAAAATTAATAATGTCTTTGAATTGAGCTTAGCTCCTCCTTGCTAGGCTAACTATAAACAATTTGTATCATTTCTGATCTTAATCATAAGCTATCTGAAATTTCCTAGACCCATATTTATTTTGAATATAGTCAATCCATTTTTCCCAGACTCGTTTATATCTCTCGTTTGAATTATCTTGGAGCATCCAAGAAGGGACAGGAAAGATCAAGAAAAAGAAGGAAAGAGGGGAAGAGAGCAAGGAAGAAAAAGAAGGAAAGTGGGGAAGGAAGAATGAAGAGGGAAGGAAAAAGAAGGGAAGGAAGGAGATTATAAGGAGAGAGAGTGAACGTGTGAAGTAAATCCTGCTTAGCACTTGATCACCAGCAGCCCTGCTACCTTTTACCATCCTCTTATCCCCTCCTCCTGACCTCTCCTGATGGTCTCCCATCCTATCACTGAGGATGACTTGATTACAAAGCTGGGTCTCGTAAGGAGAGGGAGTGGGCCTCCCTCTGACCCACATACTTTGCCCTGTTGCACACACCATGGGCAACCAAGGAGAATGAGCACAGCAGCAGTGGGAGCTGGCCATGCCCACCATGGCCTCCAAAGTCAACCACAATGGGGCCCTCATTGAAATTGAGTTTGACACCCCTGGACTAACAGATGACCTGAATGCTGCATGTGTTGCTCTCAAACTTAGAAAGTATGAGTCAAGGTTAGAAAAATTATCAGCATGCATACAATAGCAAAAGTCACATTAATCAAAAGCCTGCCAAATGCAAACGTTTACCTTTCAATAAAAAGGTGTTTGTGTCTTTGAAAGTGCTGTTATTGTGGGTTAGGGTTATGATTAGGGTTAGCTTGGGCTAAGTGGCACATAAAGCCATGTCATCTGGCACATGCAGCCTTGCCCTTTGCTCTTCCGAGTTTCTTATGTGCACGTGTGCATGCCAATCAGCTGGTCTTTATGCACATGGCAGTGCCAGAAACTGGAAGAGCTGGTCTTCCGGTTTGTGTTTGCTCATGCATGCCAGCCAGCTGATCGACGCGTCTGTGCCAGAAACCAGAAGAGGAGCTGCCTGGTGTACATGTGTGCATGCACACTGGGCAACTCCTCTTCCAGATCGCATCCCTGACAAGATCACTTGGTGCCAAAAAGGTTCTCCGTCAATGCATTATTCCAAGGATGGTTTTACCAAGGCATTCGAAAGCGGTACCAATACTTCATGTGATTTTGATTCTATCCTTCTGTTGATGCAGCCTAGGATTGCAATGGCTTTTTTTGGCTGCTGCCACACATTGTTGGCTCACATTTGAGAGATTGTCCACTAAGATTCCAAGATCCCCCTCACAGTTACTGCTATTGAGCCAGGTTTCACCTAATCTGTATCTGTATACATTTGGTATTTCTAGCCTCAGTGTAAGACTTTACTTTTCTCTACATTGAATTTCCTTTTTTAGATAGGCCCAGGGTTCAAGTCTATCTAGATCCATCTGGATCTTCAGCCTATCTTCTGGGGTGTTGGCTATTCCTGCCAGTTTAGTGTCATCTGTAAATGTGATGAGTTCCCCATCTATCCCTCATCCAAATTCTTCATGAAGATGTTGAAGATTACTAGGCCTAAAATAGAACCTTGGAGTCCCCCACTGCTTCTTTCCCTCCATGCAGATGTAGTTCCATTGAGGACCACAGGCTGAGTCCATCTGGTGCTGATGCTGTCTATCCCACATATTTTTTGCTTACCAAGACGTAGATGGTGATTTACTTTGTCAAAGCCTTTTTAAATCTAAGTATACTACATGCACTGCATTTCTCTTGTCCGCTAATTTAGTAATTTTTGTCAAGAAATGAAATAACATTTATTTATTATCCGTCTTTGGATCCTTCATAAGTCCTGGTAAGTCATTGATATCTATACTGAATAACAAGGGTTCAAATATGCATCTTTCACCTCCCCCTTGGTAAGCATAGATCCTTCTTCTCATGGCTCCATTGAGCCCAAACCTCCCTCTCAAACAAGGGCTTGGATCAGGGCAACAGTCTGAGCTCCATTTTGAAGGAAATCAATTTTCTCCATCAAATTTCTGTTTCTTGAGTCAAATGCTGCACTAACAGCTAGAAAGCATGCAAACCTTGTTTTTCCTCACTAACATAGATTAGATATTTCAAGACAAATTTGTTGCCAATATTAGATAATAATCTATGCATTATTTCTTATAAAATCTATATAGCATTCATCAGAGTTTTGGCAGTGTGACTAGTATGTGATAAACCCAGGAACAATAACACAGCACACGGGGCCTTAAGACAATTAACAGTAGTTTATCTACAAACTATAGATAAACTTGACACATTTAACTCTACCTTCTGGTTCTTCTGCAAGGAATGCATTTTTCTCAAGTTTAACTAAGAGGATCATGGGATGAATTTTAGCCACAATATCTGCTAGCCTATTTGGTCTATAATTGCTAGAGTTCTTTTTATTCCACTTTTTAGATAGATAAAATGCTACTATTGCCAACTTCAATCCAACTGGATATGGCAGACATTATTTATATATGGAAATGAAGATGCCAATAGAGGCCCCAACAACCAGGGATGTTTTTTGATCAGTTAAATAGTTGGTAGAATGTCTTCTCCAGGAATGTATTGCTTGCATTTCAGGCCTTTCATGTTTAATCTCAACATGAACATAAAGGGCTAAAATATTGGCATTTTTGCTAATATGCAGAAAAGCAGCTCTTGAATTCCATGGAGAAGACATGATTGCATCTATTGCTCACCCACCACCCTTCACCACGCCCTTTACAAGATGGAGAAAAACACACACAAACCTGTGGGACCTTGTAGGTGCCTCCTAATGATGACGCCTGGATGGAGATGTCCCTTCTAGCTCCATCAATAAGAGCTAGAAGGTTGTCCTTCCTCCCACAGCCGTAGTTGGGGACATTGGCTTCTCCAGTGGAGAGAATGTCTAGCAAGGCATCTGAAGTGCGGAAAGCGCTCCTATAGTTGTCATGGATGTTGTAACCCAGTGTGAGATTGTGTGGGACCCGGGAATTCTTGTTGACCATTTGAATGGCGAAAATATACCGTAGGCCGTTTAGAAACGTATAAGCATCCCTATTGTAAAAAAAGTGTTATTATAATCAACAGCAATAACAAATACTTTTTAAAAAAATATAATCCTCCAGAAGCCTACTGAGCTGTAAGCCAACATTGATCCAAAACAAAATGATCAGTTACACAAATATGGAATTTGGCTGAGTTATTGCAACTACAATTGGTTCCACTACTACTTTAAATAAAATTCATTATTCAAGTGATAAATTAAGGATTGAAGTGAAAGAGGAAAATAATCTGCAGCCCTTTCAACTTTTTTTTCAGAGCCCTTTTTGAGTCTCTTTCACAAAATCAGACAAAAGAGAGAAGCCATGGAAATCAAAATCATTCAGGAAATTACACATATCCCCCAATATAGGAATAAATTAAAAATTAAAAACAGAAAAGAATGAGAATGTAAGAATGGATGGAGAGCAATTCCATCACCCTGAATGACTTACCGATCATGGAAAATCAATTGAACAGAAGGAGCCACATTGAAAAGCAACTTTATATGCAATGTTTCCTTTCCACTGTTGACTATAGAAGTGAGATGGTCTCCTGGGCTGTAAAAGGTCTGTGGTTGTTTTCCATCCTGGTTCTCCAAATTCAGTGGGCATTTAATTCTCAGCTTCCCAGAGACTGGATGGAACAAAAGGAGCATCAGAAGCAGAAGCAGGAGGTCCATAATTCATGGGGCAAATCAAATAATCTCTTTTCTTTTTCTAAAGAAGAATTAGAAGAATCAAAGGATTCTCACAAGGTGGAATATGATCCAGTTGCTTTTTCTCAACACAGAGAAACACTCAGCTTCATCTGGAAAGGATAGAGACGTACATTCAAGAGCACAGACCTTGCCTGTCCCAAAACTTCATATTTCTCTGCCCAAAGTCTCCCCTGGAAGATTTGGCCAAAGAGCAGAGCTGAAACTTTTATCATAATCCTCCCTCTCAGGAGGGATCCCTGGATAATTCAACCAGTTCTTGGACTCAAAGGTTGTTGGGAAATTCTCTGGAGGGAAATGAAAGGGAAATAATACCCATGTGACTCATAATAACAGGGGAAGGGATTAGATTAAATCCATCATCTAGAATTGAGAGGTTTGGGAATTCCATGCTTGAAACTGGCCCCAGAGGGAATACATGGCCCCTGTGGCTGAAGCTAACTAGAAATGTGACATTTGTTGGCATCGTGGTTAGAGAGAAAACCCCGGGAGACAGTTAGTGCCCCAGCATATCACAGATCTGAAGTAACTGCCTGCTGAGTCCATGCTAACATTTGCTGTATTCTGAAAGTCAATGTTCAACAAAAGGGCTGATGCAACAGTGTGGCCAGACTACAAGAATAAAATCATCTTTAATGGAAAAGTAGTTCTCAGAACTTTGTCTAGTTGAAAAAAATCACACCCACAAATAAACACACAGAGAGGGAGAAATCAGAAGAAACCAAGTGAAAAGAGATGGAGAAATCAAGGCTGCCCCTCACACCAAGGGAGGAATGAAGGGGTGGGGGGAGAAAGGGGAGCTCAGGAGCCTCGTGTTGCAGATGGAAAGGCCCCTCCAGGTTACATTTTCTGAGTCCTGGGAGGTGGGGAGCCCAAGTCCCATGTTCCACTGCCACCTCTTTCCATGCATAAGGCACTCAGGAATGCAAAGCCCAGACCCATAGAAAAGGCCCAAGATGGCCAGGAAGGAGGAGGGGATCTGGGGCACCTCCCCTACCCCTGATTCCTTGGGAGAGACTATCCTGGTTTATGGGTCCCAGAGCTGAATTTTTTTTTTGGGGGGGACACAGCCCCCAGGATTTCTCCAGCTTCATTTTGGCTTCATGTCTTTCCAGGATATGCTCCTGTGGGGGAGAAGCCATGCAGGGCTGGGTCTTCCGAGGGGGGAGAGAAAGATAAAAACCAGAGATATAAAACAAAAGCTTAAAAATGAGAAAGCCTAATCAGGGATTAGCCAAACAACCCAGGATTCATCTGAAAATTGTCTCCTGCTTATTCAGAAATGTGTGGATTAGCCAAGTCTTGGTGCAGAGTTTAACTCCTGACAAAAGGGGAGAATACAGACCAGCATTTTTCAGACTGGGAACTTGAAGATGAACTGACTCTAATTCTCAGAATTCCCTGGACAGCTGGATGGCCAGTGAATCCTGGGAGATGCATTGTTGAGTGGGGAATTCTGGGGGTTGAAGTCCATTCATCTTAAAGTTTGAAAAACACGGATGCAGACCAACAACATGTGACCTCCATTTTGGAAAACAACAAATACCCCTGAAGAGACCATCAGTCATTGGGCAGGTTGCATAAGGCAGAAACCATGATTTTTTATGGCCATCAAATGTGAATCATGCCACAATTAATTGGACTCACATATAACCTCTAGATCTGATCGTGGTTTGGAAGCTATCCTTGCTGGTTCTTAGAAGTCTCTACACCAGGGATGGTGAACCTTTTCTGCACCGAGTGCCAAAAAGGCGTGGAAATGTTTCGCACCCACGGATTGCATATGGGTGTGCTTGTCGTGGCTGCGCTCTAGAAAAACTGAACTTCCAGATTCTGGGGCACATGCGTGCGCAAAGATTGGCTGGCTGGCTCACAAGTGCACACTGGCTTTTGGCACTGCTACACGGGAAGGGACTGCGCTCTGGAAAAGTTGAACCTCTGGGTCCTGGTGTGCATAAACACTTGACAATCAGCTGGCTGGCCCAAATGCACACGCTGGTTTCAGCACTGCCAGGTGCATGAAGAACAGCTGATTGTCACATGTGTAAGCGCGCCAGAGACCTGGAAAACAAACACACAAGGCCACATGTGTTGGATGACATGGTTACATCATAGACTCACTATCATGGTCCTGTACTAATCCTAAACTGGACATTATTTTAAAACTCTTCCTTGGTTCACCTTCCCAATAAGCAATCGAGTTGAAAGATCACTTAGAAGCCATTTATGAGGGTGCCTTGATAAAGTGGGATCTCTCTATGAAAAGGGAGAACACAGAGACCCCTCTTACATTCCTTTTCATAGTTGGCGCAGCAAAGAAAAATGAAAGAGGAAAGTCGATTGGACAGGATAAAAGCAACCTTTGCATAGGAAATCAGTTACATGTACTCAAACATGTTACATATTTGCATCCCATAATATCACACATTCATTAAATTGAGGGGCATAAATTGTAAGGAACACAGTTGCTTAGAGGTCAAGAAAGAGGTAAAGCAGACCCTGATTTATGCCCCTTCTGTGTGAGTCTCTCCCTGGGGGATCTAACTATGGTCTCATCCCAGGTGAGGAAGGGGCTCCGTCTGTAGGCATCAAAGTCCCAGGAGTTCCCACCTGCCTCCATTCATCCCCTTCTGTCACAGTCACATTCTGGCCCTTTGTGTGCGATTGTGGGTCTTTGTGTTGAATGTCGCTTCACCATTTGGGAAGGAGGCTTCCAAATAAGACTACAGACAATCCTCATCTTATGACCACAATGGAGCCCAGAATTTATGTTGCTAAATAAGACAGTTGTTAAGTGAACTTTGCCCCATTGTATGACCTTTTTCTCCACAGTTGTTAAGTGAATCTGGCTTCCCCACTGACTTTGCTGGCCAGAAGTTCCCAAAAGGCCATCCCATGAGTACGGGACACTACAACCATCATAAATATGAGACAGTTGCCAAACGTCTGACTTTTGATCACGTGGCCATGGAGATACTGCAGTAATTGTAAGCGTGAAAAACAGTCATGTCCCTTTTTTCAGTGCTGTCGTTAACTTTGAATTAAATGATCCATTGTAAGTGGAGGCCCTCCTGTTCTTTGTCCAGTGTTGTTTAGGCAGAGACACAACTGTCCGTGCAGCTGCCTTTTGCCTCAGTCGGAGTCCCTGGATGCTCTCCAAAGGCAGCCCCATGGGGAGAGCCTTGCGGTAGTCCATCCTGGGGGGAAAGCAGGGCCTGAGTAGCCGTGAAGGAAGCCACATGGCCCAGGAAAGGGAGCAACTGGGGGGCAAAACCCCAAACTCTTCCATAGCCCCTCCTGACCACGGCTCCCCCCTCCTCCGGCAGGAATTGTGGATCTAGAAGGACCCCCAGATCAGGCCTGGGGGAGGTCTGGACTGCTGCTCCCCTCATCCATCCACCCTCAGAGGAGATAAGGTCCCAGAACCAGAAGAAGGAAAGAACTCAGGCCCCCCATTCACTCGGCCAGGTTCAGCTGAAGGTTTTGTCCCCCATCCAAAGCACTGCGACCTTCAGGTGCCTGGAGAAGGACCCTGGCCTCTCTTCCAGGGACGTCTTTGTCTCCCCAAAGAGAGAGAAGCCAAATTGTGGGGGCTCCAAGAAGCCAAGTCTCCCCTTGTGGAGGGGCAGAAAGAAGGGAGGAGGGGGCTTATTTCTGACTGAAAAGAGGCTTCCTCCCCTCTGGGCCCATCCAGGCTTCAGGGAGACACAGCAGAGACCCTCACGGAGGAGAGGAGCCCCTTTGATGCATTAGCCTGGCCTTCAAAAGACACAGCTTGAACCCAGAACCACCAGGGATCTTATAGGCAGGCCCTGAGATATGGGCCATCCTCTGCTTCTCACCATAAGGAGGGACCTGACTTTTCCTTCATATCCCCCCACTCAGCCCCCCCCCCCCAGTTCCCCCTTCTAGGCAAAGGGAGATAGACATCAGTGAGATAAGACTGATGGCTTCCTTGACATTATAAGACAGGCAGCACCAGAGTTAAGGGTCATCATCCTAGAGTGGCACCAAACTCCATAGATCTGGGTGACCTCTTCCAACAAACTCTGGAGACAAAGAGACCCAATCGAAGTCAATTCCTTGGTGTTTGAAGTTTCTTTTTCCAGCATCTCTTTCCTGACATATTCTGACATGAAAGATCACAGAAATTGACCCTGGGAGCATAGCTGAGGCTTTTCACTAACATGCTTTTCTCCAGCCTCTCCTCTGCACACATGAAGCCCAGAAGAAGATCAGGATTCCAAGAGAAGAAGTTGCTTCTCCTTGTAATTTGGGCCTTTGAGATCTCCATACCTGTGATAGAGACATCAGATTGAAGCCTTGTGAAAAGGGTCTTCTATCAGAAAAGGATAAATTCCTTAGGTCAAGCTCTGTGGGAACAACTTTTGGGACAGGCAGGATCTGTGCTCTTGATTGTACTTCTCTCTTCTTTCCAGGTGAAGCTGAATATCTCTCTGTTTATGTCAGGAAAGTCACTGGCATTTCCATCTTGTGCGAGTGCTTTGAATTTTTCCAACTTTTCCTGCTGTTGGTGTTAGAAACAGGAAGAGGATTAATAAAGCTCCATGAATTCTGAGCCTTCTGCTTCTGATGCTGCTGGTGTCCCATACAGTCTCTGGGAAGCTTGGAATGAAATGCCTGCTGAGTTTGGAGCACCAGGATGGAAAACAACCACAGAGCTTTCACAGTCCAGGAGACCATCTCATCGGTATAGTCACAACTGAAAAACTAATATTGCCTATAATGTTGCTTTTCAGCAGGGCTCCATCTAGTCCATCTCCGTAAGTCAGTCAGGGTGATTGGAGTTGCATCCTCTCCATTTGCAGTCACAACAACTCTCCTTCTTTTCTCCTTATTTCACTTACTTCTATATTACAGAACTAGTCTAATTTCTTGAATGATTTTGATTTTCATAACTTGCCTCTTTTTTTTATTTGGAGAAGAGACTCAAATCCAAAGATGGGGTTAAAAAAAAACAGAAGGAAATCCAGATTGTTTTCCTCTTCCCGTTCATTCCTGAATTCATCCAGGCCCTTTAATTTTCCACTGTACAATTCGTACCTGAAGTATTTTCTCTGCTGCTCATCCAACCTTCTCTTGTCTGTGAAAGGCTGGAGAAGATGTCCAGAGAAAGGGGACCTTGAGACTCTCCCCAGGAGGAGGTTGAAGGGATCCTGTCTAAAGGCAACAGCATCATTGACAGCTGTCACTCAAGCCCCTCACCTGTCTCGCTCCCGGGTCAGGCAGGGCCACCCCCGGCAGGTGGTTTTCCTGAGCCCCTCCCCTCGTCCCCCTCAGATGCCTCCTCAGGGCTGCCTAGGAGTTGGTCAGAGCGCAGGGGACAGAGGAGCGGGGCAAGCGAGCGACCGGATGGGGCTTCCTCTCAGCCCAACTGCGGGGGTGTCTGGTGAGGGCTCCCTGTGCCTCTTCCCTCCTGTGCCATGGCTCCGTCTGCAGAGGCTGTGGCTCCCCCGCCGAGGAGAGCGCTGGAGGACTGGCGGGGGTCGAAAGTGGCCCCTGAATCTGAGAGAGACGAGAAGCTCCGGGGAGGGGAGGAGGCAGCCTCTGCGGCTCTGAGCCCCCGCGAGACCCCGAGGCTGCTGCAGGGGGAGCCTCTTCAGCACTTCCCCCACACAGACTCTGCAAGTCGGGCGAGCGGGTGCTGCGGAGGCGATCTTCGGAGGAGTGAATCGGGCACCACCGGCCTCCAGAGAGAGTTTCTCTCCCTCTGAGGTTGGGTGGGAGGGAAACAGCGCCTGGCTCCACTCCCAGGGCAGGAGAGGGGAAGAGCAGCAGCGTCAGCAGTGCAAAGTTGGAGGGTCTTGGAAGTCCGGGGGGGAGACAACTCTTCTCTGGGGGAGGAAGAAATGTCAGCCGCTTTTCTTGCCAGCGTCCAGGGAAGGTTGGAAGAGCCACGGCGTCGCCTGGAGCTTTTCATCAGCTGCAGATCTGAGCTCTCTCAATTCTCCGCCCCCGCTGCAATGATCGGAAAGGACGCCCCAACTTTCTTGTCCTCCCTCCATTCTCGCTTCCCGGACCTTCCTCCCACCTGGGGCGCCGGTCCTTGAGCTGCTTGCTGAGAAGCCCATGGAGGGGTAGCAGAAGGGCATCGCCCCCCCCCCCCTGAAAATCCAAGGCCCCTCAGCTCCCGGACAACTCCCCAGTTTATTTGGCAGTTGTGCGGGGAGGGGAGGCAGAATGATTGACCCAGCATGGCTCTTCTTCACTCCCCCATTTATGGACAGCAACATTTGGAGAAGGAGAAGTTTCCTCTGATGGAAAAGCTGAGCCCACTTGAGATGCAGATGGGCCGAAAGCTCCTTTTTGGGGGTTTGAGGTGGAGCCGGTTCCTCCCCATCCAGACCTTCCCAGAGTCCAGGCAAGGTGGAAGCCCAGGACTGGCCTCGCCCAGCTGACTGGGGTTCCTCGCAGCACCCTCAGTGGAAAGAAGGTCGCGTGGGGAGATGTTTCTCCTGGGGGCCCTTGAATTCCATCTGGCTGCTTGGCCGAAGTCCGAAGGGCGCTGGGACCGGAGTGTCTCGGGGACTGTGGAGTCCTTCGGCGGCAGTTGCTGTGGGGTGGCCGAGAGAGCCTCGGTGGGGCTGAACCCTTCTGCTAATGATGAGGTTAATGGCGTTGCTTCTTGTCTTCCCTCCTGGTGCTTTGGAAGTCAGGTTGACCCCCCACTCCCCTTTCTTTGGGGCAGTCCTTAAATATTTGGTTGTTCTTATCTTTTGTTTTATTAATTTAATGTGTACAAGTTTTAATGTTTCTAAGATGCCCAGAGTCATCTCTGACGAGGTGGATGGCACATAATTGCAATCAATCAATCAATCCAATCAACCAACAAACCAATCAGGGTCTTCTTTGGGATCGGAGCCCTTTAGCAGGTGCCCAAATGCCGATCTCCATGTGCTGGGAAAATCTAGGCCGGTTCACCAACAAAACCGCGAAGCCCTTTTCCGCGCTGACATAACTGCGGAGGGCAAATCTGCGCAGTCCGAAGCGCTAAGCGAAATGTGACCCTAGCCCGCCGACATAATCGCGGAGGGCAAATCCATGCCTTCCGAAGCGCTCAGCAAAATGCGACCCTAGCGCCGACATCAGCATGCAGACGCAATCGCGTGCACATGTTGCAGCTGTCAAAGGTGTCAACTGTCAAAGCATTGCGCGCACGTTGCAACTGTCAAAGCTTTCAACTGTCAAACCATCATGTGCACGTTGCAACTGTTAAAGCTGTCAAATGCCAAACCATCGCGCGCTGTCAAACCATTGCATGCACGTTGCAGCTGTCAAATTTTCAAATGTCAAACCATCACGTGCACGTTGCAACTGTCAAAGCTGTCAACTGTCAATCCATCACACGCTGTCAAACCATTGTGTGCATGCTGCAACTGTCAAAGCTGTCAACTGTCAAACCATCGCGTGGACATGCTGCAATTCAAACAGCTGTCAACTGTCAAAGCTGTCAACTGTCAAATGCTTAAAACGTTAAATAGCAGCTACCCTCACATGCACAGGTTGCAGTTCTAAATGCTGTCAAAGCTGTCAAGTGTCAACTGCTTAAAATGTTAAAACGCTGACACAATCTCACACTGTGCAAAGGAGAAAAGAAAGATAAAACCTGTATAATTAACTGCACTGTGCCACTAAAATTAACTCTCAATATTACTTTAATTTAAATTTAAAGTGGCATGGAGATGATAAAGTCACAAAAAGACAAACCACAATTACTCTATGAGGGGTATAGATATTGACAGGACAAATTAAATTTAGATAAGTCTTCTTCATGGAGGTGCATTAAAAAAGAGTGTGCAGGGACTTCCTGGGTGAAGCTTAGTGATGGAAGCAGCTTAACATAGCTGCTCCTGAATTCCTGGTCGCATATCTGTTTAGATGATCATCTATCAGATGTCTAACAGGTTTCTTACCCTTCGGGCAAGAAGGGAAGAAGATTAGTTCTGTTGTGCAAATGCCCTTTGATTTCTGCAGCTTCTGTGTCTGCAGAGAGAGCGGGGCCAGCCAAAGGCAGAACAGCATCCATACTGGGAATCTCCAGCTGCCTTGTACAGTACAAAGTAAGCATCCTCCCACTCAGTTCACAGCTTGAATTATTTGATTTTAATACGAGCTGAGCTCGTATGCGAGGACTTTAATTGTTTATCCAAATCCTAGCTTCATTTTTTACAAGATCTTCTTCAGTAAATCTATTTACTTAAAGAGGCTTTTAAAATGGCAATGAGCCTGTTGGACTCTTCTGTAACAATGATTATTCTCTTAATCTCCTTGTTAAATTCTACAGAGCTTTAAAACTTCAAAGGAGAGGAGTGACTTATTACTCTGCCTCACAACCGGCCAGCAGAAGCTTATTAATTAGTTTCACTTTTACAAGACTTTCTTTCTCCCGTTAATTTTGCTTATCTAGAGACACTTAAAATGGCGATGAATATGCTGAACTGTCTCGTTACAATGCTTATTTTCTGAAACCCTTTGCAAAGCCCTACCGAGCCTCAAAACTTCAAAATAAAGGGGGAGATTCAGCACCTCTTTCCATAACTGTACAGTCGGCCAGTAGAGTTTTACTAACTGCTTGAAGATAAAACTTGGAATGGCCTCAAAACCAAATCCTAATTTGAACCCCCCCCCCTGTGCCCCCAGAAGCACATCTCCAATACCTAGCACAAAGTCTCAGCCTCCGCTCCCCATGCCCCCTGCTGGAGATTTGCTAACGAAAGAATTCTTCTTGAGGGAATTAAATAAGGCTCTTAACGCCCAGACAATTAAGGTGGAAGACAAACTTAAAGATTTTAAAGAGGAGATAAAACAGGAGAGAAAATAGGAGAGAAAAGAGGAAATAAAAGAAATAAAAGAGGAAATAAAAGAACTTAAAGAGGAGTTGTATGATAAAATTGATGCCAGGGTTGTTAAAATTAAAGATGAAATGCTGGGACTTGTAACTGTATTGACAGAACATGTTTCCGGAATTGAAGATAGTCTAGAGGATCTTAATGAAGCTAATATCAACTTGACATCAAAAACAGAGGTGGTGCAACAAAAAGAATGATATAATTTGTTTGCAGGAAACTCATATTAAATCAAACAATCAAAAATATCTGTTTAACCCAAAACTTGGTCAATATTTTGTAGCTTCTGCTATGGAAAAGAAAAATGGTATAGTTGTATACTTAAGAAAAGATATGAAAGCTGAATTAATTGAAGCAGATCCCTATGGAAGATACATTGCGTTAGATCTAATCTTAGAAGGGAAAAAGACATTGCTTTTGGGAATTTATCTCCTAATTCAACAGCAAGACGGATTCTATAGAAATCTTCATGCTAAATTAGTACAGTGGGATTATAGCTCTTGTATCCTATTGGGTGACTGGAATGGCGTTATAGATACCAAGAGAGACAAGAAGATTTCTCGCCCAAATACTAAGATGCGAGCAAAGCTATCTAAACCCTTCTTTGACATGATGGATGACTTTGAACTGAGAGATATCTGGCGAGAAAGAAATCCCAAGGAATATGATTTTACCTTTTTTTGTGATAGACATCAATCCCTTTCCAGTATTGATTTCATACTAATTACTAATGATTTGCTTTCTAGGGTGAAGAAGACAAAAATTGCGGCTAGGGTCCTTTCAGATCATAACCCAGTTTGGATGGAATTGGGAGGGGTGGTACATGCAAGAAGGTCTTGGAGATTGAATGAAAACTTATTTAGATATGAAAAGTATATCAATGATTGCAAAAAATTGCTAATCCAATACTTTGTTTTTAATATGAATAAGGGTACACCTATGGAATTTGTATGGGATGCAAGCAAAGCACATATGAGAGGAGTACTGATAAATATAAATAAAGCACATAGACATAAACAAGGGGTAAAATGAATAGAATTGGAAGAGGAAATTAAGAGGAAAGAGCTGGAGTTAACAATGAATCCAGGCGATACAAAAGTTAAGGAAGCAATTGCTATATTAAAATCTCAATTTGATATGTTGATCTCTGATCAGGTAGCTACTAGTTTGTTATACGCAAAGCACAATACTTTCTGCAATGCAAATAAACCTGGCAGGTGGTTAGCTTATCAGATTAGGGGAAAAAAAGAAAATTCGAAATATATCTAAATTGACCTACAAAGGGAAGGAGGTGTTTCAACAGGATGAGATTCAAAAGGCATTTCGGGAATTTTTTACAGAGTTGTATAAGGGGGATAAAATTAATGGTTTAGATATAGACAAATACTTAGGTAAAGAGAAAATACCCTTAGTTAAAGAAGAGCACAGGAAAAACTGAACCAACCAATAACCTCGGGGGAAATCTTACAGTAATTAAGCAGCTGAAGTCAGGGAAGGCACCAGGCACAGACGGCTTGACAGTGGCTTACTATAAAAACCTACAGTTAGAAATGGTAGAACCTCTTAGAGAATTATTTAATAAGATTCAAACGGAAGGTAAGGTGCCTCCTTCATGGAAGACAGCCTTTATATCCTTGATACCCAAAGAAGATCAAGATACTACTCAACCAAAAAATTATAGACCTATTTCATTACTTAATGTAGATTACAAAATTTTTACTAAAATACTAGCAAACAGGTTAATGCTGGTTATTCAACAATTGATACACGCTGACCAAACAGGCTTTATACAAGGGAGACAGATGAAAAGTAATGTTAGATTAATTATTAATGCATTAGAATACTTGGGAAAGAACAATCAAATTCCTGCTGCGTTTATATTTCTGGATGCTGAGAAAGCCTTTGATTGAGTTAATTGGCAATTTCTGCTGAAGATATTGCAAAAAATGCAGATAGGAGATAATTTTTTACAATCAATTAAAGCAATATATCAACAGCAAACAGCTCAAATTATAGTCAATGGAAGTTTGACAGACTCTTTTCAAATTGGAAAGGGTACAAGACAGGGCTGTCCTTTGTCCCCACTATTGTTTATTATAACTTTGTAAGTATTATTGAATAAAATACGGGGCCTGGAGGGTCTAAAAGGAATTAAGGTTAGGCAGCAAGAATACAGAGTGCGGGCTTTCGCGGATGATTTGGTCATAATATTGGAACAACTGCAGGAGTCCAGTAAGGTTTTAATGAATATGATTAATCAATATGGTCAAGTGTCTGGCTTTAAAATAAACTTAGGGAAAACGAAAATACTAGCCATGAATATGAATAGTAAACAAAAGGAAGAATTAGTTCAGTTTCAGTTTATTATATTTATATGCCGCCCTTTTCCCCTGAAGGGGACTCAGGGCGGCTCACAACTCAAACCAGGGAAGGGGGATACAGACAAAAAATAAAAAAAAACAAAGCATAACAATGCATAATATAAAACACACAACAGTCATACCATTCGAGACGGGGGCAACAGCTCTTTAGCCCCAGGCCTGTTGGAACAGCCAGGTTTTAAGGGCTTTGCGGAAGGCCTGGAGGGTGATGAGGGTTCGAATCTCCATGAGGAGTTCGTTCCAGAGGGTCGGAGCAGCCTTTTCTCTCTTTGTATGGGATATGCATGTGATATGTATGTAATTGAGTGAATGATCCCACTTTTTATTGCAATTATTGTTGTACTTCTGTGTTTTTAATTATTACGTGGGGACTGCCTGGGTGAGTGAATGAGTATGTTTGATTCGGAGGACCTGCTGAGGAATGCGGGGGTCATTGGGGTGGTCGGGGGGACTATGGACATGGGAGTGGGCCGGAGCATCACGGTCGTAACAGGGAGGGGCAGATATGGCGGGGACTTTAGGGCTGGCCATTACCAGGGAAGGAGGGCTCGCTACGTTGCAGAGATCCCTCCTTCCGGCCCTATGAGTCCCACTCCAAGGCCAGATGGCACAAGTAATCAGGACCCTGGTCTCAGGCTGTTGTCGCTAAATGCCAGGTCTGTAGTTCATAAGGCTCCCCTCATCCGGGACTTAATTTTAGACGAGAGGGCAGACCTGGCATGTATTACTGAAACCTGGCTGGGCCCGGAGGGAGGAGTCCCCCCCGTAGAGATGTGCCCAGAAGGCTTTTAGGTGCTCCATCAGCCGAGAGCTCAAAGAAGGGGTGGGGGTGTGGCTATTGTTATCCGAGAGTCTTTAGTACCTCGTAGGATCCCTGCTCCGGAGCTTGTCGGGTGTGAGTCCCTGCTGGTGAAGTTGGACCTCAAGGGTAAAGGGTTTGCTGTTAACGTACCTGCCTCCCAACAGTGTTGCAGCAGCCCTCCCCTCGCTCCTCGAGTCGGTAGCCGAGCTGGCAATTGAGTTCCCCAGGCTTATGGTCCTGGGGGATTTCAATCTGCCTTCGCTCGGTGAACACTCTGATGGAGCGCAGGAGTTCATGGCCTCCATGACAGCCATGGGCTTGACCCAAGTAATTCGGGGCCCAACCCACTCAGCGGGTCACATGCTCGACCTCGTATTCCTCTCGGAGCAGTGGACCTGTGATCTTGGTCTGAGGGGTAGCGAGATCATACCCCTGTCGTGGTCAGGCCACTGCCTACTGAGGCTTGACTTTCAGAGACCAAACCCCCACTGTAGGGAGGAGGAACCAACCAGGTGGTTCCGCCCCAGGCGACTTATGGACCCTTTGAGGTTCCAGACGGAGCTTGGGGTTATTCCTGATACCCTCGCCCACAGCCCGGCGGAGAGTCTGGTTGCTGCCTGGAACTCGGCAGCGACGGAGTCTCTTAACCGGATTGCGCCACTACGGCCGCTCCGAGGCAGTGGATCCAGAAGGCCCCCTTGGTTTACTGAGGAACTCCGGGAGAGGAAGCGCCGGAAGAGACGCCTAGAGCATTTATGGAGATCCAATAAATCCGAATCGAACCAAGCACTTTTAACATCTTGCATCAAGGAATACATCAGGGCAATCAGGACATCGAAAAGAACCAATATTGCCACCTTGATTGCCTCCGCTGAGTCACGCCCAGCTGCCCTGTTCAGGATAACCCGTTCCCTCCTAAATAGGAGGGATACGGGGGAGCCTTTCCAGGGTAGGGCTGAGGATTACGTCCAGTTCCTAGCGGACAAAGTTGCTCGGTTTCGGTCGGACTTGGACTTCAATTTCGCAGATCCAGCCGAGGCACAGGGGGATAATCTGGTAGGCCATCGCTGGGTTGAGTTTCAAGCAGTTGCCCCTGAGGACGTGGACAAGGCCATGAGAGCTGTGAGTGCCTCCACATGTGTACTGGACCCGTGCCCCTCCTGGCTGGTTGCTAACAGCAGAGAGGTGACACAGGGCTGGATCCAGGCGGTTGTTACCGCCTCCCTTCGGGAGGGGGTCTTTCCCTACGCTCTTAAGGCGGCGGTGGTGAGACCCCTCCTGAAGAAACCATCCTTGGATCCAGCCGTTCTTAACAACTACCGTCCAGTCTCCAACCTTCCCTTTGTGGGGAAGGTTGTTGAGAAGGTGGTGGCCTTTCAGCTCCAGCGGTCCTTGGAGGAATCTAGTTACCTGGACCCATTCCAGTCTGGCTTCAGGCCTGGCTACAGCACAGAAACCGCTTTGGTCGCATTGACCGATGACCTCTGGAGAGCCAGGGACGGAGTCCATGCCTCCATCCTGGTTCTCCTTGACCTCTCTGCGGCTTTCGATACCATCGACCATGTATCCTTCTGCGACGACTGCGGGAGGTGGGGGTGGGAGGCACTGTTTTGCGGTGGTTCTCCTCTTACCTCTCGGACAGGTCGCATTCGGTGTTAGTTGGAGGGCAGAGATCAACCCCTAGGCCCCTAACATATGGGGTGCTGCAGGGTTCGGTCTTGTCCCCCCTACTTTTTAACATCTACATGAAACCGCTGGGCAAGATCATTCGGCGGCATGGGATAAAATACCACCAGTATGCGGAGGATACTCAGTTGTATCTGTCCGCTCCGTACCAACTCAATGAAGCGGTGGACGTGATGAACCAGGGCCTTGAAGCTGTTAGGGACTGGATGAGGGGTAACAAGCTTGTGCTCAACCCAGATAAGACCGAGTGGCTGTTGTGTTTCCCTCCCACTAATTTGGCAAGTATTCCATCTCTCAGGCTGGGGGGTCAAATATTACACCCCTCAGACAGGGTCCGTAACTTGGGAGTCCTCCTGGACTAAGAAATTCCAGATAGCATATGCTTAAGATCAGGAATGATTTAAATTGTTTAAAGTTAGCTGAGCAAGAAGAAGCTAAGATCAATGTAGAGATGTTATTAATTTTTTTTATTTCTTTTTTCTCAATATATTTTAGACTGTGTTTGTTAAAAACCTATACCATGTATGGGTTCTGGGAAGTCAGGGGGGAAGGAGGTGGGGGGTCAGGGGGAGGGTGGGGCAAGGGAGGGATATATATTAGGTTAGATACAATGTGTTAGATCTTAATGTAATGTGACTTCACATGTATACTCTTTTTCTTTAATTTTTCTTTAAAAATAGGATAAGCCAGTGTATTGACATATAGTGGAAATACACCAAGGGGAGGAGGAGTAGGAAAGAAGAAAGGTGGGCAGAGAGGGATGGGAGAGAGGGTGGGGGGAAGGTGAGGAGGAAGAGGGGAGTGGATGTGGAGAGAGGAGTGGTAGAGGGGGAGGGGAAGTAGGGTAGAGGGGGATGATGGAGGGAAGATAGAAAGTTGGAGGGTGGTGGAAGAAAGAGGTGTATGGAGAGTGGAAGAGGTATGTTGGGTTTCTATTTTCTGAGGCATTGTTGACAAGAGGAACTGATGCAATTATTGTTTAATGCTGTGTGGTGTTGGTTATGCACAGTATACATGTGAGTGTATGAAAATGAAAATCAAAATAAAAATAAAAAACATTATTACAAAAAAAAAAAAGAGTGTGCAGGCAGACTTAAGATGAAAACAGATGGGACATTAGAAACATCTACTGAACACATGCACGCTCCAGATACTGCCAAAAATGAAAGTGAGAAAATAAAAGCAACTATATGCAAACGAGCTGAAAATAGTGTTGAAAAACCACGTCAAATTATTCTGAAAAGCACAGCTGGAACCTCACTGGAAGCAGCCCATCTTTTGCCATCGTATTCAGCAAGCCAATGGACTATACAATGAAAACGGAAGAAGCCTGATGTCACCAATCCTAGACCACAATCTGTTCAAGAAATTATTCTTCCGGACACTATGAAGGTGACAAGATGTTCAGAAAATTTTCTTCTGTGGGATTTGGGTGATCAAGACACAAACAGAATGTTCATGTTCAGGACTGCAGC
Organism: Thamnophis elegans; assembly: GCF_009769535.1. Taxonomy (NCBI): domain Eukaryota; kingdom Metazoa; phylum Chordata; class Lepidosauria; order Squamata; family Natricidae; genus Thamnophis; species Thamnophis elegans. The sequence continues at coordinate 131,136,670 of NC_045558.1, read as the reverse complement.
AAATTTGCAATTGTTGGAGCAATATCCACACTGGTTCATGGACGGAACTTTCAAGGTAGCTCCTGAAATATTTCTACAGGTATTTACCATACATTCTTTAATTGACAATTGCTCAATTCCACTAATATATGTGCTCATGAGAACAAAAACACAGGCTGACTATGAGAGGGTTTTCTGCAAAGTAATTGAACTGTGACCTTCTGTCATGCCTGACGGCATTCTAATTGATTTTGAACAAGCAACTATGAATGCACTGGCAACTGTATTTCCACATGCTACCATACTTGGTTGTCTGTTTCACCTTGGTCAGTCCTTATGGCGTTGTATACAAAATGAAGGCTTATCTAATTTATATCGTGACAACGATAAAATTAAAATGTACTCAAAAAATGCTAATTGCACTGAGTTTTGTTCCTCCGGAAGATGTTGGCTCCACCTTCGATGAATTGAACGACACTAAACCAGACAATCTACAAAATATTTATGATTACTGGGAAGACAATTACATTGGCCGTTGGAGACGCAATCGAAGAGCTAATCCGTTGTTTCCTATCACCATGTGGAACATGCGAGAACGTGTTGCTAATGGCTTGCCACGAACAAATAACTCAATCGAGGGTTGGCATCACGCGTTCCAGTCATCTGTAGCATGCCACCATCCAACCATTTACACATTGGTTCATCATTTCCGTCATGAACAAGACATGACAGAACAAACCATCACTCGTATTCAGAGCGGAATCACCAACAGTCAAGCAGCCAGCAAATCTAAATATGTGCAACTTTCAAGACATCTTGCTGCAATTCTTCCAACATATGCAGGGCGTGAATGTACAGACTATCTACGTGCAATATATCATAATATTAACATCTAAATTAATTGATTTGTTGACATAATAATTTTGAATAATTTAAAACTTAATGTATTTTATCTTATTTAGTGACATAATATGCTTCTACTGCTGACTTTTTATCTTAGTGGCATAATAAGCTTCTATTGCTGACTTTTTATCTTATTTAGTGACATAATATGCTTCTACTGCTGACTTGCTGACTTTTTAGTGACATAATAAGCTTCTACTGCTGACTTTTTATCTTATTTAGTGACATAATAAACTGATTGATTGATTCTGTAATCAATATCTTTATTCCATTTGATGCAACAAAATAAACTTTTAGTACTATATTTTACTGTCTGTAATTGATATCTTTATTCCATTTGATGCAACAAAATAAACTTTTACTAGCATTCAAAAGCTAACCCTAACCCTAACCCTAACCTTAAACCTAACCCTAAACCTAACTCTAAACCTAACCCTTAAACCTAACCCCTAAACCTAACTTATTTAGTGACATAATAAACTTAATAATAAATAATAATAAATAAATAAATAATAAATAATAATAATAAAAATAGTCCTAAACCCTAAACCTAACCCCTAAACCTAACTTATTTAGTGACATAATAAACTTAATAATAAATAATAATAAATAAATAATAAATAATAATAAAACTAGTCAACAAAACTGATTGATTTGATGCAACAAAATAAACTTTTAGTACTACATTTTACTGATTGTAATCAATATCTTTATTCCATTTGATGCCACAAAACAAACTTTTACTAGCATTCAAAAGCTTCAATATAAAATAATAGTACATTTTACATTTCACTGTTTCAAAACATTCAAAAGCTGCATTTTACATTTTACTGCAGTTAAAACAAACGTTAACTTTTACTAGCATTCAAAAGCTTCATTTACATTTTACTGCAGTTAAAACAAACGTTAACTTTTACTAGCATTCAAAAGCTTCAAAATACAAAAAGCTTCATTTTACATTTTACTATTTGCGGTTAAAATAATTCAAAAGCTTCACTGTTTCTTCCTTCGCGCTTTCGTCGTCGCACTGATATTGACGTGGTAATGTGGGCGCGCTAAGGATGACGCGTACTTGTGGGCGCTTATTTGTCGCCGCTATTTTGACGAGTGCGGTTTTGTCGGGCCATGATTGTTTCTAAGCATTTTATGATCCAACTATGTGGCAGTGAGTCAAATGCTTTTTTGTAATCAATCCAGACCATATTCAAGGTCGTTTTTCTGTTCTTACAATTTTCTGATATCATTTTATCAATTAGGAGCTGATATTTTGTGCCCCTGCTCCTTCTTTTGTTGCCTTTTTGTTTTGTTGCCTTTGTATTATTTATTATTATTATTATTATTGTTGTTGTTGTTGTTGTTGTTGTTGTTGTTGTTGTTGTTGTACAATTGTATCACAGCGGCCAGTTGTTTCGCCGGATTTGGCATTGGTTACTAGTCGGGCCCCACCCAGGGACCTAGGACGTCGTAACGTATTTTCGTAATATGCGTGCAGATCCAAGCAGTGCGGCTTTTTGCATTTGACTGATGGTGATTTTGTCAATTTTTAACTGTTTTAAATGTAATTCCAGTGCTTTTGGAATAGCACCCAGTGTGCCAATTACCACTGGAATTACCACTGCTGGTTTGTGCCATAGTCGTTGAATTTCAATTTTTAAGTCCTGGTATCTTGCGATTTTTTCATGTTCCTTCTCAGCGACCCTGCTATCACCTGGTATTGCGATGTCTATGATTGTGACCTTATTTTTCTCAACCAGTGTGATGTCTGGTGTATTATGCGCCAGTATTTTGTCCGTTTGTATACGGAAATCCCACAAGATCTTGACCATCTGATTTTTGGTTACTTTTTCAGGCTGATGTTCCCACCAGTTTGTTGCTGTTTTAATATTATAATTTTTGCACAAATTCCAATGGATCATTTGTGCTACTGAATTGTGCCGCAATTTATAATCAGTCTGTGTGATTTTTTTTTACAGCAGCAGAGTATGTGATCTACAGTTTCATCAGCTTCTTTGCAAAGTCTGCATTTGGCATCATCAGAGGATTTTTCGATTTTGGCCTTAATGGCAATTGTGCGGATAGCTTGTTCTTGCGCAGCCAGGATTAGTGACTCTGTTTCTTTCTTTAATGTACCTGTTGTTAACCATAACCAAGTTTGTTCACTGTCCACTTTATCTTTTATTTTTTCCAGAAATTGGCCATGCAGTGCTTTGTTCTGCCAACTCTCCATTCTTGATTTTATCACATCTTTTCTGTATTCTTGTTTCGTCTGTTGGGTCTTCAGTAGATTTTTGTTCTTTACTTCAATTAATAGATGTTCTTGACTTTCTTTTAAATAATCACACAGTGCATGTTTTTCTTCTTCAACTGTTTGCTTCACTTGTAATAATCCTCTGCCACCTGATTTTCGGGGCAGGTACAGTCTATCAGTATTACCACGTGGATGTAAACTGTAGTGCATTGTCATTAGTTTCCTGGTTTTTCGGTCCAAAAGGTCCAAATCAGCTTGTGTCCAGTTAACTATACCAGCTGTGTATCTTATAACTGTTATTGCCCAGGTATTTATGGCCTTGATTGTGTTTCCACCATTCAATTTAGATTTCAAAATTTTCCTAACTCTGTTGGTGTACTCTCGCCTGACAATAGTTTTTACTTCTCCATGCTTGATGTTATCCAACTGCAGAATGCCTAAGTATTTGTAAGGCTTCATTTTCTTTGCATTTAATTAATTGGCCATTGGGCATTTCAATTCCCTCACATGCAGTGATTTTGCCCCTTTTTATGGATACAGTGGCGCATTTTTCCATGCCAAACTGCATTGAAATATCGGTGCTGAATACTCGGACTGTATTTGTCAATGATTGGATTTCTATTTCTGACTTGCCATAGAGTTTCAAATCATCCATATATAGTAAATGCGAATTTTTTTCAGCTTTTTTGGCTGTTTGGTAGCCTAATTTCATTTTTTTAAAGATTACTGATAGTGGGATCATTGCGATGATGAAGAGAAGAGGTGAAAGTGAATCACCCTGGAAAATTCCTCGCTTGATATTAACCATTCCGTAGCTCTCATTCCCTACTGCCAACTCAGTTCTCCATTGTTTCATTGCCTTTTCAGTAAAGGATGTAATATTTTTGCTAATGCCAGTTGTTTCTAAGCATTTTATGATCCAACTATGTGGCAGTGAGTCAAATGCCTTTTTGTAATCAATCCAGACCATATTCAAGTTCGTTTTTCTGTTCTTACAATTTTCTAATATCATTTTATCAATTAGAAGCTGATCTTTTGTGCCCCTGCTCCTTCTTTTGTTGCCTTTTTGCTCTACTGGCAAGATGTTGTTTGTTTCCAAATAATCCATCATGTTATCTGCAATAATGCCTGTGAAGGTTGTTGGCAAGCATGTTATTGGTCTGTAGTTTTCAGGTGTTGTTCCTTTAGTTGCATCTTTCTGAATCAAGTATGTTTTTCCAGTTGTCAACCATTCATCAATTTGGCCCTTTTGTAAAATTTCATTCAGTTGCCTGGCCAATATTGCATGTAAACTGGTCAGATATTTGAGCCAGAAACCATGTAATTGGTCCTTTCCAGGTGATGTCCAATTCTTTACCTTTTTAACTCGATTTTTGACCATCTCAGTTGTTATTTCTAATATGTTGGATTTGGATTTTGTATTTTATTGGTCTTGTATGCCGCCCACTCCCGAAGGACTCTGGGCGAGTTACAATAAAAGAGGAAAGGGGAATAAATAAGACAATACATAATATAAAATACCACAACATTCACAGTTAAAGTGGGGCTGGATGCTTCAACAGCCCCAAGCCTGCCGGAACAGCCAGGACTTAACAGCATTACGGAGGGCTGGGAGGGTAGTAAGGGTCTGGATCTCAGCGGGGAGATTGTTCCAGAGGGCTGGAGCTGCAACAGAAAAGGCTCTCCCCCGGGGAGTCGCCAGCCAGCATTGGCTGGCAGATGTAATCTGGAGAAGGCCTAGTCTGTGCGATCGAATCGGTCTTTGGGAGGTAATTGGCAGGAGGCAGTCTCTCAGGTATACTTGCATTTGTTTGTTGCCAATGCTTTTCTCAAAGTCATGCATACACTTTGCTTCCTTATTGTAGTCCTTTGCATTTTCCCACAATTCTTTCCAGAATTCAACTGTGGCCTGCTTTTCTGGTTTTTCACTTTTGGTGTCACCATTCACATTAAGACTTTGATAAAAATGCCGTTGGTCTGATCAAAATTGCTGGTTTTGTTTATATTGGAGAATTTGTGCCCTTCAACTCCGAAGGACCTTGGATGAAGCAGATTATCTAGACTCCTTTCAGTCTGGTTTCAGGCCTGGATACTTCACTGAAACTGCCTTGGTCGCACTGACCGATGATCTCTGGCAATGCTGCAATGTGGTTGTTCTTGGCTGTCCGTAATGCCGATAGATATACTCTGATGCAGGCTTTTAAGAGTGCTCGGTCTGACTCGGATTTACTGGCCCTCCAGCGGCACTCTAGGTGTCTCTTTTGGCGCTTCATCTCCCGGAGGTCCTCAGTAAACCAAGGAGCCCTCCTGGATCCACTGCTGCGGATCGGCCGTAAAGGCGCAATTCGGTGGAGAGCCTGAGACGCTACCGAGTTCCAAGTAGTGACTAAGGTCTCCACAGAACTGCGGGCGAGAATATCAGGCATAACACCAAGCGTCGTCTGGAAACCCTGGGGATCCATAAGACGCCAGGGGTGCTTGATGTGGTTTTTAATCTGTTTTCCTCTGTTTTTTTAATTCTTTCTTCTTTAAAAAAGTTATTTTCTGTAAGCCGCCAGGAGACCTTCGGGATTGGGCAGCCTATAAATTTATTAAATACAAATACAAATACCTTTCAATTTTTCTAGCTGTTGCTGTTATCCGCTGTTTTACAATCTCTACAGCTTCATTGATGTTTCTTGTATCCAATCTATATCTTCTGATTAGCCGATCTATGGTTTTGTTGTTTTTAAGCCGTTGCTCATGCATTTTCTTTAAGTTACTAGCATCTGCCCTTAATTTTTTGACTTTTTGTTCTAATCGGATTTTCCAATTTGGCTTTGATGCTTTTTTTATATATAATTTTATTTTTTATTACATAGACAACATCACATAACAATAGAAAAAAAAAACAATGGGAAAAGGAGAGAAAAAAAACCCATCATCACATTCAATATGTCATTTGATCACAGGTGCATCCCTACTACGTTTATACATCCCATATCTCTCTGTTGTATATTTAATAAACACCACAATAACCTAGGGTTTTCAAAAAAAAGAAAAAAAATGGGGGGGGGAGACAAAAAAGAAAAAAAAAAGAAAAAAACCATCATCACATGCAGCATGTCGTTTGGTTACAATTGTTTTAACCTCTACATCTTCAAATAATATTTACCATCTCAAATATTTCATTTAATATAACTAAAGGCCTTATTTTCATTCTACAATATATATCTAGTTAACATTAGCATTATTTTTCCCCAGAGAGTATACTTCTATTTATTGTTAACCTTGCATTTCATACCTTCAAACAGAGATCTTATTCCTTCATTGTTCAACAAAGCATCGCTACCTATATATACCAGTTTTCATTTGTTCCCCTATTGGAATTGCTTTATCAGCAGCAAAATATCATTATAATAAGTTCTTAACCTTATACATTATATCCCCAGACCTTATATTAATACTTCATTGTGTCATTATTAGATTATTTCACAGCATAATTATATCATCATTTACTTTTTTCAATTAAGGCATAAGTATATCATTTTTTATTTCCAAAGGTTTTTTTTTCCCCTAGCCACCGATAAAACAAATCCCATATCGTATAAAATTGTTCATCCTCTTGCTCTCTAATTTCAAATGTCAATTTACTCATTTCAGCACAGTCCATTATTTTTTGGATAACTTCTTCCTGTTTTGGTATTGTTTCGTTTTTCCAGTTTTTTGCAAATACAATTCTAGCTGCTATTAACACATTTACAATCAAATATTTTAAGTCTTTGTTGTAGGTTTCTGGTATGATCCCCAATAAAAAGACCTCTGATTTAAAGTCTATTTGTTTGTGTGTCATTTTCTCCAACCACATGTGGATTTTAGTCCAGTATCTTTTAGCTTCAGTGCAAGTCCACCACATGTGGTAGTATGAGCCAGGTATCTGGTGACATTTCCAACATTTTTCTGATTTATTCTTGAACATTCTTGCGATTCTGGTCGGGGGTAGGTGCCACCTGTAAAACATCTTATACAAGTTTTCTCTATATGCAGTAGACATTGTCATTTTGTAATTTTGAGACCACAATTTCTGACAATTCTCTAAATCAATCCCATACCTAAAGTTTTTTCCCAAGCTATCATAGTTTCTTTAACTTGTTCTTCATGCAATTTAAACTCCAATAAATATCCATATAGTTTTTTAATTACTTTTTCATCAGTACCTGTTAGAATTTTGTCTAACTCGTTCATTTTATTATAAAGACCTTTAGTTTTTCTATCTTCATTATATCTAGATTGTATCTGTACATATGAATACCAGTTCATTTCCATCCCTTCTTGTTTCAACTCTTGAATAGATTTGAGCTCACCCTCTGTATTCAATAATTCTCTATATCTAACTGTTTGTTCCTTTTTATATATTATCGGATATGAAAATGCTTCAATTGTTGATATCCAGACTGGAATTTTTAAATAATGTAGTCTTTTAACCTTTTCCCAATTTAACAACAACGCCTCCCTTATATAATGTCTTCTAAAGTAACCATGTGATTTAGTACCCTTATACCATAAGAAAGCATGCCATCCCAACAGCAAGTCGTGACCTTCTACATTCAATAATCTAGTGTTTTTTTAATAATATCCATTCCTTAATCCACATCAAGTTTATTGCCTGATAGTATAGCTCCCAATCAGGTAGCCCAAATCCTCCTCTTGATCTAACATCTTGTAGTAATTTAAGTTTTATTCTAGCTTTTTTCCCTTGCCAAATAAATTTCCAAACTATTTTATTTAAATCTTGAAAAAAATCCTTACCCAATCTGATTGGGATTGTCTGAAACAGATATAGAATTCTAGGTAGAATGTTCATTTTAATTGTAGAAATTCTTCCCATCATTGATAAATGCAAAGTTTCCCATTTCTCCAAGTCAATTGCTATTTGTTGTTTTAGTCTGGTATAGTTATCCTCTTTAAGAGTGCTACATCTAGGTGATAAATATATCCCCAAATATTTAACCTTACTTGTGTTTTGAATCTGCAACATTTCTGACAGCTCTTTCTTTTGTGTTGCTGGGATATTCTTTGTCATGATCTTTGTTTTATCTTTGTTTATTTTCAAGCCTGCTACTTCTCCATATTCCTCTATTCTTTCCAGCAATTTGGATGCTGTTTCTAATGGATCTTCAAGAATAAAAACTAAGTCGTCTGCGAACGCTTGTAATTTATACTCTTCTCTCTTAATTTTCATTCCTCTTATTTCTTCTTCTTCTCTGATCTTTCTGTTTAAGACCTCTAGTGTTAGGACAAAGAGTAGCGGTGATAGTGGGCAGCCTTGTCTTGTACCTCTCTTTATTTCAATCGATCTGTTAGTTCTCCATTTACCATTATCTTTGCTGCTTGTTTCTGGTATATCATTCGTATAGTTTGAGTGAATTTCTTGCCAAAATTCATCTGCTCCAGTTGCAAAAACATAAATTGCCAATTCACATTGTCAAAGGCCTTCTGCGCATCGAGGAACATTAGTGCCATTTGTTTTTCAGGATGGGCCTCAGTATTCCAAGGTATTCAAAATCATTCTCATATTGTCTTTAATTTGTCTTTTAGGTAAAAAGCCATTTTGATCTGAGTGGATGAAGCCATTTAAATATTTTTTAAGTCTCTCAGCTGGTATAGATGCAAATAGCTTGTAGTCTGAATTTGATAAAGAGATTGGTCTATAATTCTTGATTTGAATTAGATCAGTCTCTTCCTTGGGTAGTAGTGTGATATACGCTTCTGACCATGACTTCTGTATTTTGCTCTCAGACATCACTTCATTCATGACTTGTAGGAGTGGAAGGGTCAATGTTTCTTCAAATGTTCTGTAGAATTCCACAGGTAGTCCATCTGGTCCTGGAGCTTTCCCATTGTTTTGTTTTTTAAGTGCCTCTGTTAGCTCCATCATTGTTATTTTACTTTCTAACATTATTCTAGTTTCGTCTGGTACCTGGGGGAGATTGACATCTTGTAGGTACTTTTTAACTCATCCCTCCTCCACCTTCTCTTGTTCATAGAGTTTAGCATAATAGTCTTGTATAATATTTTTTTTCAGTATTTCCATACTGAATTTCTCCTTGTTTATCTCTTAGTTGAAGTATTTTCTTTGTTTCTCTCTCTTTTTTCATCTTATATGCCAACCACCTGCCTGGCTTGTTCGCATTTTCAAAATAATTCTGTTTGGCACCTCTAATTTTTTGTGCCAGTTCTTCCTTTTCTAATAGGTCCATTTTGTGTTTAATTATGTCCATTTTTATTTTGACATCTTTTTTTGTGGTGCTCTCTGTAGTTCTCTTTCAAGTATTTTATAGTCATTATCTAGAGCTTTATGCATTTGTCTTTTCTTTGAGTTTCTCTTCCTTGTGTAGTCTATTGTCAAACCTCTGATAACAGCCTTCATTGTATCCCAGAGATTCTGCAACGACGTATCTTCTTTCCTATTTTCTTTAAGGAAAAGGACTAGCTCTTTTTCCATTTTTTGTACAAACTCTTTTTCTTTCAATATAGTATTATTTAGTGTCCATCTAGGTCTTGCCCTTTGGCCTTTCCATTTAATTAAAATTGGATTGTGGTCCGCCCAGGTACTTGCTCCAATCTCAATTTCTTTTATGTTGGAGCTCAACTCCGCTGAGACCCATATCATATCTATTCTAGAGAATGAAGAATGTCTGTTTGAGTAGAAAGTGTATTGTTCTTTTTTAGCATTTCTTTCTCTCCATATATCTTTTAGATTTACTTCATCTGTCATCCTAAAAAAAGATTTCGGCAGAGGCCTCCTATTTAATTTTTTTGTTTTATGTGTTTTATAGTCCATATTTTGATTCACAATGCCATTAAAGTCTCCCATCATACAAATATCAGCATAGTCTAGTTCCAAAACTTTTTTGTGTAGTTTATTGTAAAATTCATCTTGTTTTTCATTGAGGGCATAGATTCCAATTAGGAGTATCTTTTTAGTATCCGTAATTTCCACCATCAAAATTCTTCCCTCTTCCTCTGCATAGACTACTTTTGCTGGGATGTTGCCTTTAATATAAAAGACCACTCCTCTTTTCTTGCAGTTCGCCAATGTTGAAAACATTTTCCCAAGCTTTGGTTGAGTTAATAAATGTTCATATTTCTTTTGTATATGTACTTCTTGCAGGCAAATTATGTCGTTGTAATTTCTCTAATTTATGAAATATTTTCTTCCTTTTAATTACCGAATTAAGTCCATTAATGTTAATTGTAATCATTTTTCTTTCTTCCATGTTTATACAGGATTTATCGTTCTAGTAGATCTGGGTTCTCGTTTTTCTTTACGGCTTCCATTCCCTGTCTCCCCTTCTTTCTCACTTCCACCTACTGCTCCTTCTATTTTTTCGATCGCGATTACAGGTGGTTCCAGTATTTGTACCGCTGAATCATCTTTCCCAGCTTTCTCAGCCATTTCTCTAAAGTATTCATCGTAGAAAGCTTCTGCCATCTTAATTGTATCTATCCTGTGTCTTTGTCCTTGCCAAGTACATAGTAAACCTTCCGGTATGAGCCATTTGTAATTGACACCTTTTTTATTAATACTTTAGTCAGAAATTGATATTCTCTTCTCCTCTCTCTCACCTCTCTCGGAATTTGTTTGAGAACTAAAATCTCCTTACTTTTATATTCTAATTTTCTATCTCTCAATTTCTGTAAAATTTGTGATTTAATTGTTTTCTTAGTAAATCTTACATGCACTTCCCTTGGGAGAGAATTCTCATTGCATATCTTGTGTATACTCTAAAAGTCTCATCTATAATTTCTATTATTTTGTCCTGGGACATCTCCAGAATATCTATCAAAATATTTGAAATTATCTGAACTAAGTCCTCTCCTTTTTCTTCTTCTATGTTTTGAAATCTTAAGAAAAATTCAAACCTATCCATCTCCCATCTTAATATTCCACTGCTCTCTCTTTCTACATCACTTAGTCTCATCTCTAGCTTCTCAGTTTTCTTCTCTCCTTCTTGAATTTTATTTTCAATTTTTTGAATTCTGTCTTCGTATTTCAGCATCCAGTTGTGCATACTTTCAACTTTCCCTTCCATGTTATGAACTTTTTGCACTATGCTTTGATTTTGTTGTTCCATTACCTCCATTTTTTTTACAAGGGTGTCTAACTTGCTATCTTTACTGTCAATTCCTGCTTGCATTTTCTGCATCATTTGCATAAGTGTTTCAAAATTTGCTTCCTTCTTTTTTTCATGCTGGGACATTGTCTGTGTTGTCCTCTGGCCTCCCGCAGGTGAGGAAGCAGAGGTTGATGTAGAGCCAAAAGCAACTGCTTTTCTACTCATAGCCAATTAGTATTAGAGGATGGAGGGTTATAAGTACAGTGGATGAAGTATGTAAAGTACACAGAGGAGAGGGGGGAGAGATGAGAAAAGGGGGAGAGAGAGAAAAGAAAAGGAAGAAGGGAGAGAGAAGGAAAGGAAGAAGAAGGAACTTTTCCAACTATTTTGTTCAAAATTTAAATTGGATCATCTGTTGATGTCCCAATTTCTTCAGAAAAGAAAGAAATACAGTAATAATACAAAAGAAGATATATATAATTTATAAAATAATATTTTTTTAAAAAAAAAGAGACCCCCCCACCAAAAAGGGAAGGGGAGGTGCTTCAGCTACAAGTGGGAAAAAGAAAAAGCAGAAAAAATATAAATAATCAAGGGGTCAAAAAGAATGATCCAAAGGTTAAAAAGAATAATCAAAACAGAAAAAAAAGTGTAAGAGATCAAAAAGTCAATAGGGATGATCAAAAAAGAAAAAAATCAATGTCGATATCTCCACAGCAGATGGTGTGAAAACGGTGTTGAGAGATGAAAGAATGCCAACAAGCTAAAACAAATAGTTTTTTTCAGACTCTTTTTCCCCCCCTAAGATAAAAGTCTTTCCAAGGTCACTCTCAGCTCTGCTGTTTTGTCTAGCAAGATTCCAGCTGCGTAAATACATAAATCAAATGCATTACAGGGGGGATTTTGATAACAAAGTTCAAGTCTACTAGATGGCAGTGTTAGCTTGTGATTTGTAGTTTATAGCTTGCTTTAGCTTGTTGCTCCATAGCGTTTGTTAATTGCTAATTGTTAAAATACGACCAAAAGGCTAAAAGGAAACAAAAAAAAGAGATCTTCTGGGCACTTTAAGTTTAAATTCAATGTCCCCATTAGGTTCAAAGTTAAAAATATCAACAACAAGGAGGAACACAAGAGGCCGATTTAAATTACAAAAGAGTCCAGCCCGGCTTCCAAAGATAAAAGAAAGGAACAGAAAAATAAACTTCCAAACGGCAGCATTTGTCCCTGCCGCTTTTCTCACTAGTCAGCCTTATTTTAAACTAAGTTTCCAAATTTAGAGTGTTCTCTTTCCAACAAGAAAAAAAGATTTAAAACTCACACCAAATGACATGCTTATATCCACTCTCTCTCTGGGCTTTTGCAGTTATAGTCAGCATCGGCTGATCCGGAAGTCACTGGATTAGGAGGGCTTTCCTTAGGTTCCCAGAGATTTTGCGAACATCTCTGGGACCACTGGAGTTCCCACCACCTTCACTGCCTCTTCGGGACAGCTTAGATTCAAAACGAATCGTCCAAATAACCCGGTATAGATGGTCTCTCAGGAGTTGCCTGAAAGTCCGTCTTCTCACTGCTAAGCCCCGCCTTCTTCTGATGCTTTTTCTGTTGTGTGACTAGGTACTTTGATTTTAATGCCTAGTTCATTAGTGACTATTACAGCTGCGCTGTACATTAACTGGTTCGTTTCCAAGATGGATCCCGATTCAATTGTTGAAAACACTGCATTAACCATTTTTATGATAGGGGCCAAAATTTTCTTAGGCACAGTTTTTAGTGATGGTAAATGTTACCTTTCCTCATTAAGCAGAAAATGCTGCATGATCTTATCCTTCAATTCTTTTTGTTTTTGAGTTAGTTCATCAGTTGGTTCAGTGATAACTGGTTCTAGTGGTGGTGGTGTTACTTCCTCCTCGAGAGCTTCTTCTGGGAGTTCTATTATAATGTCTTTAGTTGTGTCTCGAATATCAGTTATTTCCGCTTGTGATATTGTTGTTTTGGTTTTGCAATTTGCCTGAATTTCCTCAAGTTCAACTTCACTAAACACTTTCTTCTGTATAATAAATCGCCTTTGATCTGCTAGTCATTGTTCACTAACATTTGAATCTGGATATTGTTGTTTCCATAATTCATACATTTGCTTTAAATAACCTCTTTTTTCTGGCTCTGAGTTGTAGTAACAGGCCATTATGGCACAGTTTTTATCTGCACTATATTTTTGTCATTTTGTTGGCTGGTCCACTTGTAGCCCACTTGTCGATGGATGTCCAGGGACCCCAACATCCGCCGCGGCCCTCGTTAACCTGCACGATGACCTATGCACTATAAAATTTTTATTTGTTTCTTCACCATATTGTATGGGTTGGCGGGTTTTTTTTATGGGGCCAGGTTGCCAACCTGACCCCAACCCTCCTCCTTTCTCATCTGGGCTTGAGACCGGCAACGGCGGAATTGTTGTTGTTGTTGTTGTTGTTGTTGTTGTTATTTTTATTTACCAGGTACATATATTACATATTTCAAACTGTGTCTATATTTAAGCATTAAATTTCAATTGTTTTTTTTTTCATATTAAAATATCAAGGACTTCTATATAGTTTTCAAAGATATCTATAAAGTGTTCTAATTGTTAAAATAATAAAAAAAATTAAAAAACCCACAAAACTGGTTTCCTATTCTGGTACTTTATGATTTCCCCAAATTTTGTATTAGCCAACATTACTTGCCAAGGTGATTGGAGGAAGAGCTTCCATCTCCTCTCATTCATTTTTGTTCCCCCTTGAGTTTGGCAAAGCGCAGGGCCTTCAGAGCATGTGTCACAGCATAGACTGCATTGTAGTCACTGTAACTATGTCCATTCATGATGGTGTCAAAGACAGAATTAGGAAGAGTCTCCAGCTTTTCTTCTCCAGTGCAGATCCTTTCAGCATTCTCATTTGTAATGTCACTGGAGAAGGAGCATTCAAATGCATCTTTCCAGAAATCCGTAATGAAGCCATTTTCTTTGTCAAAGTTTGGGTTTCTCTTCTGCATAAATTGTTGGAATCCGGTCAGCTCCTTTGAATGAATTGCAAAGGAAAGGGCACCATGAAGTAAATAAATGTGGAACTGTCTTTGCATCAGAAAGGATGTGAATTCCGTCTGGGCTGTCATGATCCAAATTTTGGCCTGTCTCTCTTTTGGAATATTATCAAAATTGAAAAAATTGATCATTAGTCTCAAAAGAATCATGCCTATAATTTCAGCACTTAAAATGACTGCAGTGACCGTACTCTCCATAATCTCTCTGAATATTTTTTTCTGCATTATCCATTATTTCAGCAGCTTTACTACCATACATCATTTCCGGAAGACATATTGAAAAGTCAAAGCAGATTCCCCTCTCTGAAAACATGGAAAGTCTCTTTTGAATGAACCTGTCCCTATCTTCCTCCAACAGACAAACTAACCCAACCCAGGTCCATCCAAAATGCAACAATAAGTGTAGTATTGCTTTAAATTGATGGGTTTCATCTGGGAACATCCATTTGACAAACATTGCTGTTTCAGTATTCATCAATGGAGTTGATCCATATGAGATCTAAATGGAGAAAGTCAAAAGAACATAGTAATAAAGTGTCTCTTCCAAAATATTATTTATATATACATACATATACACACACACACACACACACACACAAACACACACACACACAAACACATATGCACAGACACACCAATGCATGTGTGTTTATTTAATCTAATCTCTGTGTCAGTGTGGGATTCAAAAATAGGTTGCTTAAACATTAGTTTTCCATGACATCTGCAATTTTGCACAAGAAGCAAAAAGGGATAATCTTTTCAAGATATTTTTAATGACTTGCCTCAAATGTTTCATTTCTGTCACCCACCTTTTGAATGTAATAAATAGCTTTTGAATCTCTCATATCTCACCTGGGGAAATTTGTAGTTGCGTAGAGTGATTGCCATGCTGAGATGGTGCTAATCAGGGGTCCTCCAATGACAGCTACTGTGTTGGTCTGGTCATTGCATTTGTAGTTGGGTATAAATTTATCCTTTGTAGATAGAAATTCCATTGCTAATTGATAAGTTGTAATTCCCTCCAAATAGTGAGTAGCAACATGGAAACCAAGGCTAACATTGGACAAAATCCCAGAATGTTCATTGATCTCCTTTACAGCAAATGCCAGAGCCAATGTGTGCTGACAATTATGAGTGATGAGCCTTCAGTGAGAGTTAGAAACTATGTATATATATTTTTCTGTCATAATTGGACAGCTGTTTTAACTGATACATATGTTTAATTTATACATATAAAGCATATGTACATAAAATATATAAATGTGTGCTTATGGTTTGTTCTGGATATCTGCAATTTGGGCATTAATAAATAGCCCTAGATTGTATCAAGTAGAAAACAGTGACCTAGTTTTGGCTACTTAACATTGAGCTAAGGCAGTCGTCTCAATAGTAATAAAAAAAACATAAGAACATGGGGGCATAATCTCACAGTGACAGGAGGGAAGTTCAAAAATTAATTTTATTATTTCACAGAAAGAATAGTGGAGCCATGACAAAGTTCCAGAGGAGGTAGTGGATTAGTCATTGGTAACTGACTTAAAACTCGCTGGGGATAAAGAGTCAAAAGTTTTCTGCCTTCAGTATCCTATGTCACTATCTGATTTCAATATTATGCTGAGATAATATTGAGGGAAGGAAGACAGTTCACTTTTCACACCCTAAATGTATAACAGGCTAAAAGATGCACTAGAGGGGTTCTCTTTTATATATGGACGAAATGAAAGGCAAAAAATTTTAAGGTTGCCAAGAGAGCTTCTGCAAGTATTTAGATTAGTCTAACTTGGTTTTTTCAACAAGGGACTTTGTTGAATGAATGAAGTTTCTTTTTTAAAAAAAAAAATAATTTTTATTAAATATTGTTACCTTTAAAAAACAGAAAGAAAAATACAACAACATAAGAAAGACAAATCATACATAACAATATAAAGTAAATATACAGCCTTTTGTATCGGCATTCATTAGTTATACATTTTTTTTAAGCATAAAACATACAGATACAAATACCGTTTTTAACATACAACCCCCCCTCCCCCCCCCGCGGTGACAGTCATTCACAGCCCAACTTTTTCTTTCCTTCCTCATTGTTAGGTCTCTAAGCCACATCTTCTCATTGCAAAGTTCAGGGATCTATTACAGTACCCATGTTAACTTTCCCCATTTTAAGTCCCTGCTGTTCTCCTTGTCGCCCACATATACCATAGGTTCCAGCTAAGATAATGTTCCGTTTCTCCTTTGTCCCTCAGCCAACCCGTCATTCTGTCCATTTCTGCACATTCATAGATCTTTTTAATTATAGCATCATGAAGTTTCTTGAAGAGAATGAAATTCAAATACTTTATGATTAAAATATAATATTCATCTGAATTTCAATATCAGTATTAGGATAGGTCTATAATTAACTAAGGACTAAATATGGCCACAGGAACAGATCACACCAACTGACAAGAAACTAATACCTTTAAGCATAAAAGTGATAGAAAATACAGTCTTTAGGTGGCAATGTGGGGGGAAGAGGAAGTTGTGGTATGAGGAGAAGGTGAAGTAGTTGGATACTTACAGGTACTGATCAAGGACGTCAGAAGAAGGAAGACTATGAAAAGTGATTTCATTTGTAAGAAAGAAAACCTGATAAGTAATAGCAGCAATTATTAAATCTCTAGACTGATAATATTTATGAACAATTGGAAGAGGACTTCTAAGTTTGTAGGTGCAGGGAGGAGAAATGCACATCATAGTTGGGAAAAAAAGTAAAACCAATGGTCTGAATATAACGAATTCACTGTAATATGTACTCATCGTACCAGTGATGGGAGTTAAAAAATCAAAGTGCTCAGAAACTTAACTGGTTCTCCCAAAGTGGTGCAAACTGGCTGAATCCCACTACTGCATCACAGGTATTAAACAGTAACTCCTATTTTACCATTCAACTAACTCATTAACTGTGTCTAAAGTTAAGATAATGAATTTTATCTAAAGTTAAGAGACTAACAGAGATGGTCTTCTAATGAAATATCACAGGTGAAAGACATTCTCCCCATCCCCTCCATGCATGTCTGTGTTTCTAAGGAGATATTAATGGAACATAATGTCTTAATCCAATGTCATCATTTTTACAGAGTTTGCTAGAGTTCCCTTAAGATTTGTAGAAGAAGGGACAATTAGTAGCGTCAATTACTAATCAGTGTCATTCTTTGCAAGGATGCTTTGAGAAATAACAGAAAGAAACATATTTATCATGTCTCAATAGATACTGCTGCATTGTTATGAACTTTGAAGAAGATATTTTTTGATTTTTATAAAGATGTGAAGAACAAATGGGGGAATGAGAGTTCATATGCAAAGAAGAAAACAAAACACAACTATAGAACAGAGTATGGAAATACATCATTTTTCTCAACAATTTTGTTTCACGCTTAAAACATTACTTATGACACTTTGTTTCATTCAAAAGCAATCTTAAATCTTAAACAATCTTAAAGCTTAATTTTATTGATGAAATTGTAGGAGATGGGAAGTAAATACAAATACAATAGAAGGGGTCTTCTTGTCCAACCACCTACCTATGCAGAAAATCCTATACCATTTCAGACAAATGACTATCCAACATCTTCTTAAAAACTTCCAGTATTGGGGCATTCACAACTTCTGGAGGCAAGCTGTTCCACTGATTAATTGTTCTAACTGTCAGGAAATTTCTCCTCAGTTCTAAGTTGCTTCTCTCCTTGATTACTTTTCACCCATTGCTTCTTGTTCTGCCCTTAGGTGCCTTGAAGAATAGTTTGACTCCCTCTTCTTTGTGGAAACCCCTGAGATATTGGAACACTGCTATCATGTCACCCCTAATCCTTCTTTTCATTAAAGTAGACATACTCAGTTCCTGCAACCATTTTCATATGTTTTAGTTTCCAGTCCCCTAATCATCTTTGTTGCTCTTCTCTGCACTCTTTCTAGAGTCTCCACATCTTTTCTACATTGTGGCAACCAAAACTGAATGCAGTATTCCACGTTTGGCCTTACAAGGCATTATAAAATGGTATTAACACTTCACATGATCTTGATTCTCTCCCTCTGTTTATGTAGCCTAGAATTGTGTTGGCTTTTTTGGCAGCTGCTGTACACTGCTGGCTCATATTTAAATGGTTGTCCACTAGGACTCCAAGACCCCTCTCACAGTTACTACTATTGAGCAAGGTACCACATATACTATACCTGTACATTACATTTTTCTTGCCTAAATGTAGAACCTTACTCTTTTCACCAATGAAATTCATTTTATTAGCTATTCCCCAATGTTCAAATTTGTAAAGATCCTTTTGTATCTTATGCCTATCTTCTGGAGTGTTGGCTATTCCTGCCAGCTTGGTGTCATCTGAAAATTTTATGTTTTCCCCATTGCTTCCCTCATCCAAATCATTGATGGAGATGTTGAAGAGTACTGGGCCTAAAACAGAGCCTTGGGGTACTCCACTGCATACTTCCCTCCATGTAGATGCAGTTCCATTGAGGACTACACATTGAAAGCGGTTGGTCAGCCAGTTTCGAATCCATCAGGTGGTGATGCTGTCTAACCCACATTCTTCTACTTTATCTAATAGTAGGTTATGGTCTACCTTATCAAACGCCTTAATGATATGTCCAAATAAATTATATCGATGGCATTCCTCGGGTCCACTAATTTTGTCACTTTGTCAAAGAATGCAATAAGATTAGTCTGGCATGATCTGTTTTTGACAAACTAAGGGGTCTACTTTGAAAAGGAGTACTATAACAATTATTCAATCGCTAGAAGACATCATCCTGGAATCAGAAGGTGGAGTCCATTAGAAATGACACCCTGGAATGAGAATCGAACCTGCCTTGGTGGACGTATGGTTCCATAAGGAGCAGATGAGCATTTTCAGAGTGCTTCTTCTGCTGCTCTGAAGATCCAGGAACAATTAGGAGAATGTTTGAAATATGAAAAAATCAAAATAACTTTTGGAAGATTTTGTTTTCTTTTCGTTCTTTTTCTTTTATTTCCTTTCCCTCTAATTGTTTGATGTGTTTCCAGTTTAGAGCCTGGGATTCACATCATTACAAGAGGAAAGGGATAACCACAAGTCTTTTTCAGCTTTGTATAAATATGGACATTGTATCACTTCAGTACACAGCTGTCCCAAGGTAAGAAGGTAGTATAAGCTGAAGTAATTGTATTAGTCAATGAGTTAAGATATATTTAGGCTTTCCAAAAAGAGCAAGTATCTAATCTTATGTTATCTTATGTTATCTAAATCTTATATCACCATTTAACTAACTCTCCAGGTCTCTACTAGCTACATGGAGCCTGGAGGTTCACATGGTTAGGGTGCTAGTTAGATGAACAGCTGATTCACATTCAAAATCAAATTGCTATTCAATGTTCACATGGGTTCTCATCACTTTCTCCATCTCCTGCCGACACAACAGTTTGAAAGCCGATGGCCATGAATAGATAGTTGAGTACCATTTCAGACAGAAACCTATTAAGGTCATGAAAGGAACCCCAAACTGAATGTCCCCCAGACAATTGTTGTCCTCAATTTGGGTCTGAGCCTGTTGTCAAAGGCAATGATGGACGCCAGACACGTGGTGCAGTTTTTCTGATTGCTTTTTATTGGAGTACTCCAAAGAAAAGTGTTCCTGGCTAAAATGGCAAGAAACAAGAAACAAGGATTAAATAAACTTTATACATTTTCACTTAAGGAGAAGGCAAGACAAGGCAGGATAATAAGAAATATCATCTAATAAACATTTTAGTAATAATTGTTCTATTCGTTTTAGCTGTCCATATTCCTAAACCTTGGCTAATTAATCCCTCAGGAATTATCTAATACACATTTCATTAGGCTGCCAGCCATCTCTATTCCTCACTTTTAGCTGAGATCTCAAAGTTGTCTAATTCTTGGGAAGCGGGGCTGTCATCTTGATGATACTCTGTTGCTGGATGGTCCTTTTGGAACTAAACTGTCCTGTAGAGATGGTGATAGAGAAGGGCACATCCTGCTGATCTCAGGGATATCGCAAAATCCCTGGTTGATCTGGGAGAAGCCATTTTTTCTGGCAATAGAGAAGTAGCCATCAAAGCTGCTGAGGTTGGGACAGCTCCAGAATGGAAGGAAATTCAGGAAAGAGAGTGTGTCAAATTGGTGAGATAAATTTTACTAATAGAGAAGAGAATATCCAAAAAGATCAAAAGTAAAAATTGAAGAGATAAGAGGTTAAGTGGCGAGATTGAGCCTGAGTCAAACATGCACACCAGAAACCAGAAGACAGGTGGTTGGTGTGCATGTATGTGTCAAAAACCAGATCATCTGGTTTTTGGTGTGCATGATTTGGCGCACGCACCCATTATCTTACTTGGTGCCAAAAATATTTGCACACGCTCCTATTATGGAATTTATGACGAAAACGTTAGCCATAACTTCTTTAGAAGGACGTCATCCTGGAATGTAGAAGATAGAGTCAATTTTAAGCGGAGCTTTGGAATGGGGGTTGAGCCTGTTAGGGTGGAGTTATGCTTCCCCAACTAACAGATGGGCATTTTCAGAATGTTCTTTCTGCTCTCTCTGGTTTTCAAGATCCTGCAGCAATCAGCGATACATTTGTTCATGCCATGCCTGGGGAGGTGGTGGCTCAGTGGCAAAGACAATGAGTTTGTCAATCAGAAAGGTAGGCAGTTCGGTGGTTCGAATCTCTAGTGCCATGTAATGGAGTGAGTTCCCAATACTTGTCCCAGCTTCTGCCAACCTAGCAGTTTGAAAGCATGTAAAAAAACAAGTAGAAAAAAATAGGAACCACATCTGGTAGGAAGGTAACAGTGTTCCATGCACCTTCGGCATTTAGTCATGCTGCCACATGACCATGGTGACATCTTTAGGAAGCACTGGCTCTTCGGCTTTGAAATGGAGATGAACACCACCCCCTAGAGTTGGGATCGTCTAGCACATATGTAAAAGGGAACCTTGACCTTACATCGCATGCCAGCTATGACCAGAGCCAAGGTGGCACAGTGGTTAGGGTGCAGTACTCCAGGCCACTTCAGCTGACTGTTATCTGCAGTTCAGCAGTTCAAATCTCACCGGCTCAAGGTTGACTCAGCCTTCCATCCTTCCAAGGTGGGTGAAATGAGGACCCAGACTGTGGGGCAATGTCCTGACTCTGTAAACCACTTAGAGAGGGCTGAAAGCCCTATGAAGCGGTATATAAGTCTAACTGCTATTGCTATTGCTATTCTGCTGGCAGATTGATGAGGTCATGTGTATTCCCTAGCTTTACCTATGTATCAATGTAATTGATACAATTAAAGTGTAATATGTTTTCCACACAAGTTTTAAAAATAAAGAGAACCCAGTTGAACAAATTAGTCAAAACCTTTATTTTTTTTCCCTTTATTTATTGAGCAGTGCTGATCCATAGAGTAGTTGAGGGTCAGACATGACTGAATGGCTAACTATGACAATGCATGGACACCTAGATGAATGCAACAATGAATGGATGTCTACAATTATTTGCATTTACCATCAAGTTAAAACCAAAATAATCAATGCATGAACCTTTATAGGGCAGTATTAGATGTCAGAAATAATAATTAAGAATAATTCTTAATTAAATAAGCCACCAATGGTGGGACAGTGCTCATCATGAATAAGGCTACATTCTCAGGGAAGCTGAGAAGAAGATCTTGAATATTATCAACTTCAAACATGTCTCCACAGTTTCCAGAACAACATATCTCCTAGGCGTCCATGATTAAAGGAGAGAAAGAACAGTTGGCCCCATTGTTTCTGGCCTAGAACCTTACATGCTATACCAGGTTTACAGGTTTATTGGACTTATATGCCACCCTTCTTCCAAAGAATTCAGGGTGATATACAACATAAAAACACATATTACAAAAGTTAAAAGAATGATTAAATAGAATATCCAAAAAATCCCAATAGACATTTACATTGAGATTTAGAAATTAAATTAAAATTAACAATCAAAATTAATAATTTATTTTATTCAGGTCAAGCTGGCTTGCTGGAAAAGCCAACTTTTTAGGGCACGCCGGAAGGACCGGAGGTCGGGAATTATGCGAAGCTCTGGGAGCAGCTCATTCCAAAGGGAAGGCATGCCCACAGAGAAGGCTCTCCCCCTGGGGATCGCCAGCTGACACTGCCTGGCTGACGGCACCCTGAGGAGGCCAACTCTGTGGGATCATACTGGATGGTGGGAGGCTAGTGGTGGCAGTAGGTGGTCTCACAACTACCCTGGGCCTAAGCCATGGAGCCCTTTAAAGATCATAATTAACACATTGAATCACACCTGGAAAACAACCGGCAACCAGTGCAGGCCGCCTAAAAGGGATGTAACATGGGAGTACCTAAGTACCCCCATGACAACCTGCGTGGCTGCATTCTGGACCAGCTGAAACCTCCAGGTGCTCTTCAAGGGCAGCCCCATGTAGAGAGTGTTACAGTAGTCCAGGCGAGAAAGGACGAGGGTGTGAGTGACTGTGCACAGGGCATCCCGATCCAGGAAGGGGCACAAAAGGTGTACCAGGCAAACCTGGTAAAAGGCGAACCTAGTCATGGCCGTCAGGTGTTCTTCTAAACTAAGCCACATATCCAGGAGGACTCCCAGATTGCAGGCCCTCTCTGAGTGGGGTAAAATTTCCCTCCTATCATCAAAGATGGCACAAGATGCACACATCAGGATAACAGGAACCACAGCCACTCAGTCTTGGAGGTATTGAGCTTGAGCCTGTTCGTCTCTATCCAGAGTGAGTGTTCCAAAGTGACTCACAAACTTTGAGAATTGTGGGAAGGGATTTTAATGGGAATTTTCCTATATGATTCGGGGGAATATTGGGAGACCGTAAAGTGGCAAATAAGGCACTCATGTTATCACTTAGTTTTTTTATTAACAGCATCTCAAAACACTGCAAAGATGAGAAACTTTTGCCTTCACATGTACCAGGAATACATTGGTATTATGAGTGATATAAAAATAGGCATTTTCTTTCCTTTCAACAGGATGCTGTGAAGTTCATGAGATGCAGGATTTAAGTCAATTCATTTTACATTAATGCACATGATATCACTAAAATATTCTTCTTCTTGATTTGTTATGTCTTACTATTCTGATGAGGGCTTAGAATAATTACCTAACATTTCAAACAAAAAATGCAGGGCAGTTGAAATGAACTTCTAAGTGCAATTGGTTTGCATGTCATATTGATGTGATGATGGAGAGAATACAAAACCAAAAATTACCAAAAGTAACCAATTCAGCTTTATACAAAGAGTAATTTTCATTTCTTCATTAATTGTTTCTTCCTGTTTAGATCAGGTCTCAAAATAATGATATAACATTTTGGGAAAAAGATGCAGCCAAGTAAACCAGATGCTGAAGCCAAAATGGAGAAATTCTCCACAGCCACCATGTATTTTCCCTTGGTACTCAAATAGGTGGGAACAAATGACACCCAGACACTGCAAAAGACCAACATGCTGAAGGTGATAAATTTGGCTTCATTAAAGCTGTCAGGCAAATTCCTAGCTAGGAAGGCTGCAGTGAAACTGACAGCAGTCAAGAACCCCAGGAAGCCAAGGACAGCATAAAACATAGTGGTTGAACCTTCATTACATTGAAAAACAATTTCGTCAGCCAGGGAATGCATGTCAGAATCTGGGAAGGGAGCAGAAATTGTGAGCCACACCACACAAATGCAGAATTGTGTCAGGGAGCAAGATAGGACAATAGGGATAGCCAGTCTTTTCCCCACCCATTTTCTCATTTTGGATCCAGGCTTGGTGGCCATGAAAGCAAGGACCACTATGATTGTTTTCCCCAATATACAAGAAAGAGCTACAGAGAAGACGATGCCAAAAGCAGTTTGTCGCAAGAGACATTTCAATGTGTCAGGTTGCCCAACGAATAGCAAACCACAAAGGAAAGAGAGCAGGAGAGCAACAAGAAGGCTATAAGTGAGGTTTCTATTATTGGCTTTAACAATAGGTGTGTTCTGATATTTCATAAATATCACAAGCACCACAGCTGAGATGACAGAAAAGGAGACTGCAATCATTGCCAAAGAAATCCCCAAAGGTTCTTGATAAGTTAAGTAAACTATATGTTTTGGAAGGCAACTATCCTTATTCTTGTTTGGATATTGATCCTCTGGACAAGGGAAACAGTCATCCAAGTCTGAAAAAGAAATCATTAATAGAAACATTATCTCATCATTTCATTTTCAGTATATTCCAATTTTACAGCAATCTGTACAATTAATGAGATCCCAGTTTGATTACTGGAATGACCTTTATATGGTGCTGCACTTGAAGACCATTTCAAAAGAATAACCAGTGCTAAAAGTCTGTTAAATCTAATCATGGAGGGTGGGATGTTCGAGGAAATGGTTAAAAAATAGAAGAGGAACATTAAAAGGTAACAAAGAGCCAGAAATGGAGCCAGAAGAAATGTTGAAACAGGAGAAAGAAGAGGAACAGACAAGGAATGTAAATGAACAAGAAATTAACAAGATAGAAAAAGATATGAAAAACAAAACTCAGTGGGACAATGCTATTGAGACTTTATAGAGGCACAGAAAGAGCAGAGAGGAAAAAGGGAACATGGTATCCCAAAAAGAAATTAGCCGAAAATAAAGTGAGAAATATTGGGTGGTGGAAAAGGAAAACGTGTGAGAAAGCCATGCAAACAACCAATCAAAACATGATAGATAGGGATAGCCGGCCTTTTCCCCACCCATTTCCTCATTTTAGATCCGGCCTTGGTGGCCATGAAAGCAAGGACCACTATGATTGTTTTCCCCAATATACAAGAAAGGGCTACAGAGAAGATGATGTCAAAAGCAGTTTGTCTCAAGAGACATTTCACTTGGTCAGGTTGCCCAATGAAGAGCAAAGTGCCAAGGAAAGAGAGCAGGAGAGCAACAAGAAGGCTACATGTGAGGTTCCTGTTATTGGCTTTAACAATAGGTGTGTTCTGATATTTAATGAAGATCAGTAGCACCACAGCTGAGATGAGAGAAAAGGAGACTGAAATCACTGCCAAAGAAATCCTCAAAGGTTCTTGATAAGTTAAGTAAATTATACATTTTGGAAGGCAACTATCCTTATCCTGGTTTGGATATTGATCTTCTGGACATGGAAAACAATTATCTAAGTCTGAAAAAGAAACCATTTATTGAAATATTGTTATTTTAAAGTGTCATCACTTCATTTTCAGTATGCCCTAATTTTATAACATTCTGCAGATTTAGTGAATTCCCATCTGGATTACTGGATTGTCCTTTATGTGTGGTACTGCCCTTAAAGACCATTTCAAAGCAATAACTAGTCTGCAATGTAATGTCACTTGGATTTACAGCATGGGTGATCCATAACTCACTAGTTCTACCACTCCTGCATCGCGTTTTCATCTATACTTCCAACAAAGGGCCAACATCCAATTAAGGAACAAAGTATTTTATTAGTGAACCACTGTCTTAAAAACTGGTGTCATCAAGAAAACCTTGGCTTCCTAGAACATGATCTGCATTACCTATATGAAGGGCTACTGGAAAGGAATGGAATGAACCTCACAAGAACTGCAAAGAATATATTCTGAAAATGATTGGCTCATATTATTACAAGGGTTTTAAATTAAAATTGAGTGGGACAATCTTCAAGACCTTTAGAATCTGATTCTAAGCAAAAACTGCTAGATAATCATATAAGGAAGTAGGGAACAAAGACAAATGAAGAAGAAGAAGAAGAAGAAGAAGAAGAAGAAGAAGAAGAAGAAGAGGAGGAGGAGGAGGAGGAGGAGGAGGAGGAGGAGGAGGAGGAGGAGGAGGAGGAGGAGTGATAAAAGGATGAAAAACCCAGATACACAGTAGTAGATATAAGAAACATACCCAAGATCCAAACAGGGTGAACTTGAAATATTAGAACATGAAGGTAAATATGATATAGTTGTCATTACTTTACCATGGTGGTAGGAATGTACTGATGAAAGGATACAAACATGTAAAAGAAACAGACCTTACAAAAAAGGATGTGGAGTTGTTTTTTATACATAAAAGATTGCTACATCACTATAGATCACTGCATTTCCCAGTCTATCAGAATACCAGTGAAGAAGAAAAACAACAGATCTCAAAAGAAGCTAACATAGCTGCATAAATAACTTTCTGTTACATAAGTAAGGCAGAATATCAGCAAATAGCCTGAGCTTGCAAAGATGAAATTAGAAAACCTTCTAGAATCTATATGGATCAATATAAAAGGGAAAAAGAATCACATTGGTATAGGCATATATTACAGGCTACCCAACCAAGCAGAAGAAATAGATGATCTTTTTTCTAAAGAACTAACAAATGTATGTAGGGAATATACCGTACTGTATATTGTATTAATGGGAGTCTTTAACTACCCTGATATCAACTGAGAGACCAACTCTTCAGCAAATGGAAGATCAAACAGATTCCTTACCAATCTAGCTGACAACCTTGCCATCTGAAAGTAGAGGAGGCACTAGAGAAAAAGCTATACTAGACCTAATTCTTACTAATAGAGGAGAAGTGAGAGAGGGAGTTGATTTTGCTAGAACTTTGGGTAAGAGTGACCATGTCATGTGGAAATTCAATATAATGCAAAGACACGCAATAGAACCTAATACAGCCAGTGTCTTAAACTTTAAAACAGCTGATTTTAACAAACTCGAGAGCTGAAGAATCATTCCTTGGATGAAAATCCTGATTGAGAGAGCAACTCAAGCAGTGTGGAAAAATATGATCATAAAAGCCCATAGTAACACAATACCACTGAAATGAAAAACGAGAAATCCAAGAAGAAACCAGCATGGTTGCGCAAAGATCCTTTTGATAAACTGAAAGACAAAAGGACAAGAACAAAAACAAGAAGGGACACATAACTTAGGCAGAATCCCATCATATAGCTGGAATCTGCAAAGATGAAGTCAGAAAATCTAAAACTCAGAATGAACAAAGACTAGAAACAAAAGTCAAAGGTAATTTTTTAAAAGTTTATTTCAACATCTAAATAAAAAGAAAAAAGTCAAGGAAACAGTAGGTACACTAAAGAGAGAAGATGGCAAGGAAGTAAAGGCAGGAGAGAGAAAGCAGAGCTGCTTAAGTCATTCTTTGGCTCGGTCTTCATGCAAAAATAAACTATAGCTCAACCTACCAAAACCTAACCTAAAGACAGGCTAGAAATAAAAATTAAAATAAGCAAGAAAGGGGCTAGAAAACAACTATCTGGTCTTGACAAATATAAATGATCGGACCTGATGGTTTATATCCCAGAATTCTGAAGGAGCTGGCAGATGTTATCTCAGAACCATTGTACTATATCTTTCAAAAATCCTGGAATGCTGAGGAATTACATTAGTATTCGAAAAAAGGTGATGTGGTTCCCATCTTCAAAGAGGGGAAATAATACAGACCCAGGAAACTACAAATCAATCAGCCTAACATCAATACCTGGGAAGATACTGGGGAAAAACAAATCTTCAAACATCTAGAAAAAATAAAGCTATAACTAAAGCCAGCACAGGTTTGTTAAAAATAGATCATGACAAACCAATCTTATTTCATTCTTTGACAAAATTTCTAAATTAGTAGACCATCGAAATGCTTTGGAGATAGTATAGTAGAGATTATATTATATATAGTATAGACTTTAGCATGTCATTCCAAAAAGTGGTTTAGGATCTTCTGCTTGAGCAGAGAGTTGGACTAGAAGACATCCAAAATCCCAGTTCTATTCTGAATCTAATATTTATTAACATTCAGCCTCCCTTATATTTATAATATAATTGATACATTCAATATATTCCATTGCTTACCCAATTGGTCAGCTATCTTCCCTTCTGGACATAATTTACAGTCATAGCAACAGGATAATTTTCCTTCCACTTTCACCTTGCTATGGCCAAGAGGACACTTCTTGTTACAGATGGAAAGAGGCAATGTCTGCTCATAAATAAAATGAGAATTCATACAAAGAACTTATTTTTGGTAGAATATTCTTTTCATCAATTATACATATGCAAACTCTTCATATTTAACCAAGCATGGTGTTGCGTCTTCTTGCTGTAAGCTCACTAGGAAAGTTACTATCCCTTAAAAATGATAAATATAAAATTTATCTGTATAGAATTATAGATAAATGACTGTGTTACAAATGTAGAAACAGATAAGAAAGAATTTTTCCATCATATCCTTTATTTCACTGATTAGTTTATATTTTTTTTTTAAAAAAAAAATTAAAAAACAAAAAATGCATAGTAGAATAATAGGAAGTGTAGCAGGCCTGGGGTCCAAAAGAAAAGATGGCTTGCAGATCTGACACTTGGACCTTCACAGTGGAAATATAATTCTGGGGGTGGTTTAAGGACTAAGCTAAGATCCTACCTCCCCCCTTCTTCTCATCTTGTCAGTCTTAAATCAATTTTAATGTTAATATTTATTGTTTAAAATGGCATATGGTCACATGACCATTGGGATGCTACTATGATTATGTGTGAAAAGTGGTCATACATAGTTTTTCAGTGTCATTATAATTTCAATAAATTAATACGGACTGCTAAATGCTTGCTTACTCCAAATGTTGCTGTGATTGTGATTGTTTAATTATTTATTCCATGGGTATCAAACTTACGGCATTATGTTGCTGTTATGTGATGTATCGTGACATTTTTCCCCTTCAAGGAACTTGGATGAGCGTTGCCTGCACCTGACCCATCCAGCATGTGAGCTGCCAGTTTGACACCCCTGATTTACTCCATCAATCTGTGGCTAATAATTTCAGGAAAGGGAAAAATGAAACACACCTGGTTAAACATGAGAGGCCAAACAGCTTCCTTGCCAGAAATGGTGAGTAGCTTGTCTGGGGGAGCCATGGGGTCAATCTTTCCAATTTGGTTTTTCAGAAAGGACTTGTTCGGAAATGTGACCCAATTGAAAATATCAAGTCCGGTTTCTAATTCTCCATTGTGGCCAAAAGAAACCTGTTTTCCAGCACTGTTGTTAAAGGAGACTTGTTGCAAGAAATGGTGGAGCTAAAGGAAGATGACAAAAAAAGAGAAAGAAAACCAGGAAAGTTATCAAGAATCTTTGAAGGGGATGCGAAAATTTCAATTTGTTTCTTTCAATATCGTACAGGCTTAAAGAAAGGTCAGCTGTTCCATTTTGGCTCAGTCCACACTATTTCAAACTGGTAAAATATAGTTTTATCAAATGCATTTTCAACTCTCAGCTGAAAAACTGTCAAATTAGAATTCCAGCAGAAAATCAAGAAAGGGACAGATTTGAGAAATCCCTTTGCTTTGATTGAGCATTTCAGAAATGGGGAATTAAGTGTCCTGCCACATAATAGGCAAGATAGAGTGTGGCATGGTGGCCACTCTTGCATGCCCTTTAGAAGGTTAAGAGTTCAATCCTAAACAGTGACAGATATTTCTCCATGAGGGTGCAAATAGAAAATATCTGCTGTGAACTCTGTGTGGTGTCAGGAAGGGCATCCAGCCAGTAAACACTAAGGTGTTTTCAGTTCAGCTCCAACTCTACCCTGAATTAAAGGATGACAGGGTCATAAAAAAGGACTTCGTCTAGGGAAGGTAGAATTCTCTGAGACAGATAATTTTAGGACAAGATGGCTTTTACTTCTATCCAGAGTTATTTGGAGGGGGGATAAACTTGAAATATTCTTCATGTAATTCATTGACAACTTTGTTATTCACTGGAAGTAACACTATTTCTATTTTCATAAGATTTCTTGTTATTTCTTTCTTTTTATTTTTATTATTGTTTCATTCTTAATGTCTGTGGAGATTCTCAGTCATCCACGTTATTTTTGTCCCAAGGGTACTTTTTCCAAAAAACAACTGGACTTTCTTTGTTTTTCCTTGAAGAAATTTTGATTCTCACCTAAGAAGCTTATTCACTTCTGAACTGAATTGGAAAAACTTCAAGGAAAAACAAAGGAACTACAGTTTATTCATGAAAAACATTCCCTTGGCACATCTGAATCTTAGTAACTCAAAAATTCAGCTTCTGAGGAATAATAATGTTATTCAGTAGCATTTTTTCAAATTTCTACATATAAAATTGTCAAACATAATGGATTGAATACAATTCAGTGCATAACATTTTAAACATAAAATGAAGTCTGTATATTTCTGGTCTCTATATAAGCCTTAGATTAATATTCAATTTTTTATTTTCTTTCATATGAAAATATCAAGTACTTCTATGTAGCTTTCAAAACTACCTATAAAGTGTTCTAACTGTTAAAACAGCACAACACAACAAAACACAAAACTGTTCTCCTATTCTGCTACTTGATGATTTCCCAAAATTTTGTATTAGCCAACATTACTTGCCAAGGTGATCGGAGGAAGAGCTTCCATATCCTCTCATTCATTTTTTGCCCCCCTTTTACTTTGGCAGAGCGCACGGTCTTCAGAGCATGTGCCACAGCATAGACTGCATTGTAGACGCTGTAACTATGGGCATTCATGGTGGTCTCAAAGACAGAATTAGGAAGAGTCTCCAGCTTCTCTTCTCCAGTGCAG
This sequence comes from Thamnophis elegans, assembly GCF_009769535.1. NCBI lineage: Eukaryota > Metazoa > Chordata > Lepidosauria > Squamata > Natricidae > Thamnophis > Thamnophis elegans. Next base: position 131,105,767 of record NC_045558.1, on the reverse strand, counting down.
ATCCTTTCAGCATTATGATCTGTAATATCAGTGGAGAAGGAGCATTCAAATGCATCTTTCCAGAAATCCCTAATGAAACCATCACCTTTTCCTAAATTTGGATTTCTCTTCTGCATAAATTGTTGGAATCCAGTGGGCTCCTTTGAATGAATTGCAAAGGAAAGAGCACCATGGAGAAAATCAATGGGCAACGGTCTTTGCAGTAGAATGGTGGTGAATTCCATCTGGGCTGTCATGATCCAAACTTTGGCTGTTCTCTCCTTTGGAATATTATCATAATTGAAAAAATAGATCATTAGTCTCAAAGGTACCAAGCCTGTAATTTCAGCACTTAAGATAACTGCAATGGCTGTACTTTCCATGATCACCTTGAATATTTTACCCGTGTCTTCGATCCACTCAGCAGCTGCATTACCATACATCACCGGGGAAAGACATTCTATAAAGTCAAAGCAGATTCCTCTCTCTGAAACATGGAAAGTCTCTTTTGAATGAACCTGTCCCTATCTTCTTCATACATAGAAACTAACCCAACCCAGGTCCATTCAAAATGCAACAATAAGTGCAGTATCACTTGATTTGATGGGTTTCATCTGGGAACATCCATTTGACAAACATTGCTGTTTCAATATTCATGAATGGCGCTGATCCATATGTGATCTAAATGGGGAAAGTCAGAAGAACATAAAAATGAAGAATCTCTTCCAAAATAAAAATAATTAAACACCAATGCATGTGCGTTTATTTAATCTATTCTCTGAGTTTTAATGGGATACAAAAACAGGGTACCTAAACATTAGTTTTTACATGACATCTGCAACTTTGCTTATGAAACAAAACGGAACAGCCCTTTCAAGATAATCTTATTCACGGTTTTGCTCAAATGTTCATTTAGTGACCCATCTTTTGAATATGATAAATACCCATTGAACCTCTCATATTGATTCATTTTTGGTCTCACCTGGGGAAATTTGTAGTTCCGTAGAGAGATTGCCATGTTGAAACAGGTGCTAATAAAGGGTCCTCCAATCACAGCTACCATGTTGGTCTGGTCATTACATTTGTAATTGGGTATAAAGTCATCTTTTGTAGATAGAAATTCCATTGCTAAAGATAAGTAGTCATTTCCACAGGATAGTCAGTAGCAATATGGAAACCAAGACTAACATTGGGCAAAATCCGAAAATGTTCATTGATCTCCTTCACAGCAAATGCCAGAGCCAATGTGTGCTGGTAATTGTGAGTGAGGAACCTTCAGTGAGAGTTATAAATTATTTCAATATATTTCACTTTTAGATTGGACAGCTGTTCTAATTGGAATATATGTATTCATAATGGATGGAAACTAAACAGTGAGAGAAGGACCCCAGAACTAAGAAAAAATCTGCTGACAGTTAAAACAATTAATCAGTGGAAAAACTTCCCTCCATAAAATACATGAATGCTCCACTAACTGAACTTTTTAAGAATAGATTGGAAAACAATTGTCTGAATTGTTCCAACTCAGTTTTTCTGCATCTTGTGTCAATATTTAAACTAGTGCCCATTATTTGTTCTGGACATCTGGAATTTGGCTGCTAGTAAATATTAGCCATAGATAGTATCCACTAGGCATCACCGACATAGTTGTGGCTACTTAAGATTGTGTTAAGTCATACCCCTATGGAATTATGTTTCCAGTTCTCAAGACTCACTTAAAAAGAATTTATTGATAATATTGAGTCAGTCCAGAAATGGACAACAAAAATGATGCAAGGTTTGAGGGACATAACATATCAGTAAAGGTTGGAGGAGCATAATATGTTCAGCCTGGAGGATAGAATGAATCAGGGATAGGGTTATAGTTACGATTGAAAACTTTAATTATAATAAATTGTGAGTAAGGTTCTTGAAGGCAGCATTTTCATTTTTTTAAAAAAAAGTTTTTAGTTTTATTTCTCATGCATAGCTTCACAAATGTTCCCTTTCTTCCTTCCCTTTCCTTTCCTGCTTCCTACCTTTCCCTCTTCCTCCTCTGTGCCTTCCCTCCATCCATTGTTGTGTTTACCTATTTTCCTTTTCAGCCTGGTATGTATTGGGATGGCGTTCGAACAAACCCAGTTCTGTATTTATATAACCATCTTAAATTCTCTCTTCCTCCTTTTATTTTCCATTGCAATAGTTCTACACATATCATCTTTTAAATGTATATTTGTATATTAATAATTTTCTATTTCCCCCTCTTACCTCAGTATTTTCAATATTAAGTAAAACTCAGGAACATGAGGGAATAATCTCTGACTGACAGGAGGAAAATTCCAAAATTGTTGGAAAGTATTAATGTCACAGAAAGAATACTGACCAATCACCCACTAAATTTAATTGAATTTAAACAGGCTTGGGAAAAACACATGTTCCTTCATCAGAGAAAATATTCTTCCCTCAGTTTCTATGTTTCTATCCTATTCCAGTATTTCCTGAAGAAATGAAGTCTTTCCTTTTCACACCCTAGAAGTATAACAGCCTAAATATGTACTAGAGAGTTTCCAGTTATATATGTGTGTGTGTAGCACAAATACACACAACACACAACACACACACACTATATATATATATATATATATATATATATTATATATATATATATATATATATATATATGTATATATATATATGTATGTATATATATATGTATGTATGTATGTATGTATGTATATATATATAATACATATATATATATATATATATATATATATATATAATATATATATATATATATACTATATATATATGAAATGAAAAACAAGATTAACAGGGGACCTCTCCAATACTTAGATTAGTCAATTTTTCTACATTCACAGAGGACTTTGTTGAAAGAAGGAAGATTCTTGAGGAGAAAGAAATTCATACAGTATTATCTATATCTTATCTATCTAAGGGAAGGAAGACAGCTCCATTTTGCACCCTAGGACCTATTATAACCTAATTATGACTGGATGGTTTAATGTTTTATATCTGGATGAAGTAAAAGGAAAAAAAACCCTCAGGATTTAACGAGTGAGCTTGTGCAATATTTAGTTAGTCAAAATTTTGTATTTTCCACAAGACTGCCAATCTTCATCTCAATTTAAACATCAGCATTAGGACAGCTAGTGTATTTTAGTTCTGGAGTTAAAAAAGACTAATATGGTCACTAGAATAGGTCCTACCAATAACTAGCAACCAATACATTTAAGCACAAAAGTGAAAGAAAATATATTTAGGTGTCCATGTGGGGGAAGAGGAGAAGTAGTCTTATACTTACAGGTACTGATCAAGGGCTTCATAATTAGGAAGGCTTTTGAAAAGTTATTTCATTTGTAAGAAAAGTAACCTGAAAAATGATAGCAGCAATAATTACATCTCCAGACTGATAATATTTATGAACAATTGGTAGAGGATGGCTAAGTTGCAGAGCAGGGATGAGAAATACCCAACATAGTTGGAATAAAAGTAAAACCAATGTTCTGAATATAACCAATTCATTGTAATACATAGTCATTGTAGACATCAAACAGGAGATCCTTGGTTACCATTTCAATTAAGGACCACTCATTAACTGTATCTAAAGTTAGATAATAAATTTTATCCAAAGTCAGAAAATGAAGGTCCAGATGAAATACTTAATCCTACCTACTTACCATATCTGTATTTCTGAATATAACTGACTATAACATTAGTCATTGTAGATACTAAACAGTAACTCCTATGCAAGCATTCAACTGAGTAGCTGACAATTTATTAATATTACTTAAACTTAAGACAACGAATTGTATTTAAAGCTTTTTAAAAAATGAGGGTCACAGATGAAATAGTAATCCTACCTACCTGCACGTCTGTATTTCCAAGCAGATATTATAGAATGCAAGATCTTAATCTAGGGAGATCATCTTTTCAGTGTTTGCTGAAATTCCCTAAGATTTGGAGAAGAAGGGACAGTAACTGTCCTTAATTAGTAATCAGTATCATTCTTTGCAGCAGTACTTTGAAAAATATCAGAAGGAAACTGTTTATCACATTAGATTAGTGATCACTGCACTGTTATGAACTTTAGAAGTAAGGCATGAAGTAGAAGATAGGAGAATAAGAGTTCATATCCCCAGAGAAAAGCAAAATAAAACACCACTAAAGGGGGGGAAATGATGGAAACACACCCTTTGAGGTGATTTTGCTCATCAATTTTTCTTCATAAATATTCTTTGTTTGAAAAAACCCTAAATTATTCTGTTTAATGCTTAATATAATTGATTAAATTGTATACCACCCAGAGTGTTTTAAAATGGCATACATATGGAGAATTCTCTGAGTACTGTAATATTATTTATTTATTATTAAATTTTGTATGCCGCCCACTCTCAAAAGAGACTCAAGGCGGCTTACAGTAAAAGGGGAGGGATATAAAAAAAAATAAACAACAGTTTAAATTGCAACAACAATCACAAACCTGAAGTGGGGCTGGACAACTCAACAGCCACAGGCCAGCTGGAACAGCCAGGTCTTAGTTGCTTTGGGGAAGGCCAGAAGGGTAGTAAGGGTCCGGATCTCAACGGGGAGATCGTTCCAGAGGGCTGGAGCTGCAACAGAGAAGGACCTCCTATTAATCTCTCACATCCTGGCATTAATTGTTTCAACTTCTTCCCTCAAAACAACGCTATAATGGCGAACCTATGATATGTGTGACACAGGTGACATGTGGAGCCATATTTGCTGGCACACAAGCTGATTTTTGGCCTACTGGAGGGCTGGAGTAGACTGTTTTCGCCCTCCCCAGGCTTCAGAAAGTCTCCTGGGAGGCTGGGGAGGGTGAAAATCAGGCCCAATGTGTCAACTGGAAGTTCATACCTGAAATAGCCCAAATGGGAAATCAGAAATTTGGAAATGAGGCATTTCTGGCTTCCAGAGGGCCTCCAGGGGGCTGGGGGAGGCCGTGTCACCCTCTCAGGCTTCAGGAAGGCCTCAGGGGCATGGGGAATTATGTGTGCATGCACTGGGGAGGCGTATATGCATGTGATGCATATACGCTGGTGTGGTGGGGGAGGATTGAATTGGTGTGGACATGCATGTGCGGTTCATAGGCTGTGTGCACACAATTTTGGCACGCCAGAAGAAAATGGTTTGCCATCACTTCTATTGGGCATTTACACAAAAACAACCAAACACAAGGACAGCTTTTTCCTGAATGCCCATCATTCTGCTTAACAACTAATTCACTCAACACTGTCAACTATTTAGTAAGGCTTGAATTACTATTATTTCTCCTCACCTATCCTATTCCTATCTCCTTTCTACTTATTTACTATGACTTTGTTACCTGTATCTTTATAATTTCTATTATTTATTTAGTTCCTAGTATGATTTATGTTGATTGCTCATTGGGTATCCTATGGCTATCACAAAGTGTTGCATCTTATGATTATGGTGAATGTATTTTTATGATTGTTCTATAGTCATGGTTTATCACTTATAGCTTTTATGTACACCAAGAGCTGAAGACAAATCCTTGTGTGCCCAATCACACTTAGACATAAAGAATTCTATCACTCAAGCTGTAGAAGGACGTCATCCTGGAATGTAGATGATAGAGTCAATTGAAATGGAACTTTGGAATGGGGGGTTGAGCCTGTTATGTTGGAGGTTATGCTTCCCCAACTAACAGATGGGCATTTTTAGAATGTTCCTTCTGCTCTCTCTGGTGCAGATCTTTGGGATAATGCACCAATCAGGAGAAACATTGTGGTACCATACGTGACTGTCTGGGGACGCAGTGGCGTCAGTGGCTAAGATGATGAATTTGTCAATCAGAAAGTTGGCCAATTTGGTGGTTCGAATCCCGTGAGCCGTGTAATGGAGAGAGTTTCTGTTATTTTTCCCAGCTTCTACCAACCTAGCTGTCAAAAGCATGTAAAATGCAAGTAGAAAAAATAGGAACCATCTCTTTGGTAGGTCAGCTAATAAACGTTCCATGCACCTGCGGCATTTAGTTCATGCCAGCCATATGACCATAGATATGTCTTCATGGAAGTGCTGGTTCTTTGACTTTGAAATGGAGATGAGCACCACCCCCTTGAGTTGGAAATGACCAAGTTAACGACCTTTAACTTACATGGCATGCCAGCTATGACCTTTCCGCTGGCAGATTGATGAGGCCTTTACCTACTCCTCAGTGTACAGTATTCTTGGATCCCTGAAAGATACATTGACACTTAAATGTTTATGAATCCATTTTAATTTTTGATGTTTTGCTAAAACAATAATTAAGTGTAATATATTTTTTTCCACACAAGTCTTAAAAATAGATAAAGAGAACCCAGCTGAACAAATGAGTCAAAACTTTATTCTTTTTCATTTATTTATTGAGCAGTACTGACCCAAAGAGAGGCCGCGAGAAAGACATGACTAAATGGCTGACTAGGATAACAACAATGCATGGATACACCCAGATGAATGCAACAATGAGTTGGATGTCTACAATTATTACGTTCACCATCAGACTAAAACCCAAATGAAGAATATGTCTTAATAAAAGAACCCATCAATAGTGGGACAGTGGTCATCATAAATAACATTCTCAGGAAAGCTGAGAAGAAGATCTCCAATATTATCAACTTGAAACATCTCTCCACAGTTTCCAGAACAACATATCTACTAGGCTTTCATGAGTGAACTAGAGAAAAAACAGGTGGCCCCATTGTTTCTGGCCTTTTACTTTACCTGCTACACCAAAGTGGCTGTCAAACTTTGAGAATTGCAGAATGGGATGTTAATTGGAATATTTCTGTATAATTAGGGGGAATATTGGGGGACCTTAAAGTGGCAAATAAGGCATTCATGTTATCGCTTAGGTTTATTTTATTAACAGCATGCCAAAACATCACAAAGATGAGAAACTTTGGGGTTTCACATGTACCAGAAATTCATTTGGTATTATGGGTGATATACAAATAGGCATTTTCTTTCCTTTTGACAGGGATGCTGCGAAGTTCATGAGATGCAGGATTTAAATCCATTCATTTTACATGAATGCACATGATACCACTAAAATTTTGTAATATCTTCTCCTTGATTAGCTATCCCTTACTATTCTGATTAGGGCTCAGAATAGTTACCTAATAATTCAAAGAAAAGATGCAGAACATTTGAAATGAAATTATCAATGCAATTGGTTTGCATGTCATATTGATGTGACGATGGAAGAAAGAATACAGAATCAGAAACTGCTAAAAGTAACCAATTCAGCTTTATACAAAGGATCATTTTCATTTCTTCATTAATTGTTTCTTCTTGTTTAGATCAGGTCTCAAAATAATGATATAGCATTTGGGGAAAAAGATGCAGCCCAGTAAACCAGATGCTGAAGCCAAAATGGAGAAGATTTCCACAGCCACCATGTATTTTCCCTTGGTACTCAAATAGGTGGGAACAAATGACACCCAGACACTGCAAAAGACCAACATGCTGAAGGTAATAAATTTGGCTTCATTAAAGCTGTCAGGCAAATTCCTAGCTAGGAAGGCCACAGTGAAACTGATAGCAGTCAAGAACCCCAAAACCCAAGGACTGTATAAAACATTGCTGTCGAACCTTCATTACATTGCAGAACAATTTCTTCAGCCATGGAGTGCATGTCAGAATCTGGGAAGGGAGGAGAAATTATAAGCCACAACAGACAAATGCAAAACTGTGTCAGGGAGCAAGATAGGACAATAGAGAGAGCCAGCCCATTCCCCACCCATTTTCTCATTTTGGATCCAGGCTTGGTGGCCATGAAAGCCAGGACCACTATGATTGTTTTCCCCGATATACAAGAAAGAGCTACAGAGAAGATGATGCCAAAAGCAGTTTGTCGCAAGAGACATTTCACTTGGTCAGGTTGCCCAAAGAAGAGCAAACTGCAAAGGAAAGAGAGCAGGAGAGCAATGAGAAGGCTATAAGTGAGATTCCTATTATTGGCTTTAACAATAGGTGTGTCCTGATACTTCGTGAATATCCCGAGCACCGCAGCTGAGATGACGGAAAAGGAGATTGCAATCACCGCCAAAGAAATCCCCAGAGGTTCTTGATAATGTAAGTATATTGTACATTTTGGAAGGCAACTATCCTTATCCTTGTTTGGATATTGATCCTCTGGGCATGGGAAACAGTCATCCAAGTCTGTTAAAAAAAACCATTCACAGTAACTTTATTGTTTTGAATTGTCATCATTTCATTTTCAGTACTAAATTTATTGCATTCTGAAGATTTAGTAAGCTCCCATTTGGATTATTTGATTCTCTTTATATGGTGCTTCCCTTAAAGAATATTTCAAAGCAATAACTAGTCAGCAATGTAATGTCACATGGACTTACAGTATGTGTGTTCCATAACTCACTATTTCTACTACTCCTGCATGAGCTATACTGACCCATAGTTGCTTACCACATGGAATTCAAATTGCTGTTTATCACCATTATATCTCTGAATGTCAGTGGGTCAAGGTATATGTGAGACCAAGTTAAATAGTATCTAGCTTTGGCAATAAGTCACATTGAGGGGCATGCCCCAGATCGTATGTGTTAAACGTTGTCATATAAGTGTTTGGAGTTTTATCTTCTCTGTAATTTCCAGGATTTTGCAACACTCATCTACCTGAATTATGAGGTATTCTTATTGCTTCTTGGCCTTTTGGCTAAGATCAAGTGTAGAGGCGTTCCTAACCTTTTATCCCTGTGGCAGGTTGGGAAACCTTTGCTATTCCCCCAATGTGTTGGAGTAGGATGGGGGCTAACTCATTAGGCTGATTAGTATGACACCTTGTGATTAAATAAATATATTTTAAAGGTTGGGGTAAGCCACCTAGGTTTATTATATGAAATAGGAAAATGTATAAATTCAAAGTCGTTCATTCAATGAAAAAGGAAACAAACAAAAACAATTATCTAGGTAGAATAGAAAGAAAACAAGTTGAAACCATGGAAAAATTACAAAAGCTAAATTGCCTTTACTCCCAAAATCAGAGGACAAAAGTTCCTGGTAAAAACTGTTTATAATTTTTGAAAGAAACATACGAAAGAAGAATTCAAATCTGAGGAATCTATTAATAGTCCAAGTTAGCATTGAACAGCCTGAGACTGCAATGATGAACTTACAAAACCTCCTCAAATCTATAGGGATCAATATGAAAGGGAAAAAAAGAATCACATTGGTATAGGCGTATATTACAGGCTACCCAACGAAGAAGAAGAAATAGATGATCATTTTGCTAAAGAACTAACTAAGGTATGTAGGGAATATACCATTGAACTAATGAGAGACTGTAACTACCCTGATATCAACTGGGAGAGAAACTCTGCAGCAAATCAGACATCAAATAGATTCCTTACCAACATAAGTGACAACCTTGTCATCTAAAGGGCACTAGAGGAAAAATTACACCAGACCTAATTCTTACTAATAGAGAACAAATGATAGAGGGAGTTGAAATTGCCAGACTTTTCGGTGATAGTGACCATGTCATATGGGAATTGAATATAATGCAAACACAAACAATAGAACCTAATACAGCCAGTACCTTAAACTTTAAAGGAGCTGATTTTAACAAACTTGGAGAGAGCCTATGAAATTCCATATATGAAAATCCTAATGGGGAAAACAACTCAAGCAGTGTGGGAAACTCTGAAAAATATGATCATAAAAGCCCACAGCAATACAATACCACTGAAAATGAAAAACAAGAAATCCAAGAAGAAACCAGCATGGTTGCACAAAGATCCTTCTGATAAACTGAAAGACAAAAAGGACAAGAACAAAACAAAGGGGACACATAACTAAGGCAGAATCCCAGCATGTAGCTGGAATCTGCAAAGATGAACTCAGGAAAGCTAAGACTCAGAATGAACAAAGACTAGGAACCAAAGTCAAAGGTAATTTTTAAAAAGTTTCTTTCAACATCTAAATAAAAAGAAAAAAGTTAAGGAAACTGTAGGTCCACTAAAGAGGGAAGATGGCAAGGAAGTAACAGGCAGGAGAGAGAAAGCAGAGCTGCTTAAGTCATTCTTTGGCTCGGTCATCATGCAAAAATAAACTATAGCTCAACCTACCAAAACCTAACTGTAAAAAGACATGCTAGAAATAAAAATTAAAATAAGCAAGAAATGGGGTGGAAAACAACTACCTGATCTTGACAAACATAAATGACCGGGACCTGATGGTTTACATCCTAGAGTTCTGAAGGAGCTGGCAGAACCATTGTACTATATCATTCAAAAAGGATAGAAGAGCCGAGGTGGCGCAGTGGTTAGGGTGCGGTACTGCAGGCCACTTCAGCTGACTGTTATCTGCAGTTCAGAGGTTCAAATCTCACCGGCTCAAGGTTGACTCAGCCATCCATCCTTCCGAGGTGGGTGAAATGAGGACCCAGACTGTGGGGGCAATTTGCTGACTCAATTTGCTAAAAATCTGTAAACCACTTAGAAAGGGCTAAAAGCCCTATGAAGAGGTATATAAGTCAAATAAATAAATAAATAAATAAATAAATAAATAAATAAATAATCCTGGAATGCTGATGAATTACCTTAGTATTCAAAAAAGGTGATGTGGTTCCCATCTTCAAAAGGGGAAATAATACAGACCCAGGAAACTACAAATCAATCAGCCTAACATCAATACCTGGGAAGATGCTGGGAAAAAAACAAACCTTCAAACATCTAGAAACTAATAAAGCTATAACTAAAAGCCAGCACAGGTTTGTAAAAAATAGATCATGACAAACCAATCTTATTTCATTCTTTGACGAAATGTCTAAATTAGTAGACCATCGAAATGCTTTGGAGATAGTATAGTAGAGATTATACTATTATAGTATAGACTTCAGCATGTCATTCCAAAAGTGGTCTAGGGTCTTCTGCTTGAGCAGAGAGTTGGACTAGAAGACATCCAAAATCCCAGTTCTATTCTGAATCTAATATTTATTAACATTCAGCCCCTGTTTATATTTATTATATATTTGATACATTTAACATAGTCCATTGCTTACCCAATTGATCGGCTATCTTCCCTTCTGGACATAATTTACAGTCATAGCAACAGGATAATTTTCCTTCCACTTTCACCTTGCTATGGCCAAGAGGACACTTCTTGTTACAGATGGAAAGAGGCAATGTCTGCTCATAAATAAAATGAGAATTCATACAAAGAACTTATTTTTGGTAGAATATTCTTTTCATCAATTATACATATGCAAACTCTTCATATTTAACCCAAGCATTGGTGTTGCGTCTTCTTGCTGTAAGCTCACTGGTGGAGTTACTATCTCTTAAAAATGATAAATAAAAGTTATATGTATAGAATTATAGATAAATGACTGTGTTACAAATGTAGAAACAGATAAGAATCTGGATAAGAATATCCTTTATTTCGCTGATTAGTTTATATTTATTTTTAGAAAAAAATAATACATATTCTTCCCCTTTAATGAATTTTATAGGTAATGTGCAATCTTAGTGGGAATGATGCTGCATTTTAATTAGACAGATGGATAGATAGATGATATATTGATGATAGATCGATAGATAGATAGACAGACAGACAGACAGACAGATAGATAGATAGATAGATAGATAAATGAAAGATAGAGAAAGAAGAAAGAAAGAAAGAAGAAGATAGATAGATAGATAGATAGATAGATAGATAGATAGATAGATAGATAGATAGATAGCTAGATAGATAGATAGATAGATAATAGATAGATAGATAGATATAGATAGTAGATACCTCACCTTATACAGGTTCCAAATAGCATCCAAAAGTACATTAGAATCCAAGGCAAAGCATTCCTCAAAGTTCCAATTTATTAAAAGAGTCATGTTGGCACATCTGGGAAAACCTGAATCTGAAAGCTTTCAGGTTTTCCCACCCAGTTGAAAGTTCAAGATCCTGCCCCTACACCAGGGGTGGGTTTCAAATTTTTTGACTATCTACTATTATGTGAGTATGGCCTATTTTGTGGACGTGGGCTGTTAGTCATGTAATTGGGTGGGCTTGGCAGTCATGTCACTTACCAGGAGATGTCATGGATTGGGCAAAATGTGGTGAATCTCAATTAACAACACTCTAGCTTAGCAACCAAATTTTGGGCTCAATTGTAGTTATAATTAAAGGACTATCTCTGCCTTCCTCTGCATGGCAGCCTTGTCCTAGTAAACTCCTTCTCCTTTCTGGCAATTTTCTCTCTGTTATAGGCATCAAATAATCCTGACAATGTAAGGTTTCCTGCTGCAATAGGGGGTTCGACTAGATAACCTAGGAGTAGCCTTCTAGTCGTAAATTGCTGTACTGTGCTGTCTTTCTTTCTTTCTTCTTTCTTTTTTTTTTTTTTTTTTTTTTTTTTTTTTTTTTTTTTTTTTTTTTTTTTTTTTTTTTTTTTATTTTTTTTTTTATTTTTTTTTTTTTTTTTTTTTATTTTTTTTTTTTTTTTTTTTTTTTTTTTTTTTTTTTTTTTTTTTTTTTTTTTTTTTTATTTTTTTTTTTTTTTTTTTTTTTTTTTTTTTTTTTTCTTCTTTTCTTTCTTTCTTTCTTTTCCTCTCTTCCCTCTATGGGAAGCAACCAACCCCCCCCTCCAGATAAATATTACTCCCAGAAAGGCCATTCCACATTTCTGCCAGATAGAGATAATGACACTATAGAAAGTTTGGCTCCATTCACAAGCTGGGAATGATCCAAACACTTTTAGAAACACAAAGCCCATATTGCACAACCCAAACTTCAAAACATAATAGAATTCTACCTTTTATACAGTTTGTTGTTCAGTTGATCTAGAAACAAACTATTGAATTTCACGTTGAAAACTTCCTTTTGAGCAGAGTTTCAATTTAAAGCAGGTTTCAATTTAAAGTTTGCATCATTGACTTGTGGACTTCAACTCCCAGAATTCACAACCAGGCATACCGGATTCCAATTTAAAATGACAGCATTTGTTTTTCTCCTTTGCCGAACCTACCAGGTAAAAAGTGAGGTTCCTTCTTTCTTTTCTTTCTTTTCCTTTCTCCTTCCCTTCCCCCGCCCACCCTCTCTCTCTCAGTTTATAAAAACCTCTTTTACCTTGCCTGAACCAGCAGGGAAAGGGCTTTAAAAAAAAAGCTTCTGATGAAGGTTTGGGGCATGTCCAGGCCATCATTACTATCGGTCTGGTCTGGTATGCCAGATTTTTCACTACCTCTTCTGGCATACACTGGGAGGAACCTGCCCTACACCCACAAGTCCATCAAATGGTCCAATCCTCCACTGCCATGCTGGCAGCTTCCAGCCATCCAGTTCCGGCCAGGTGTGCAAAGACAAAGGATGACCATGGCTTTCTAGAAAGGATTTTGTAATGGCTACATATCACCCAACTCTATATACTCTCCCTTCCTATTTTTCCACAATAGAAAAATGCATAGTAGAATAATAGAAAGTGTGGCAGGCCTGAGGTCCAAAAGAAAGATGGCTTGCGGGACTGACACTTGGAGCTTCAAAGTTAAAACATCATTCTGGGTGGTTAAAGGACTAAGCTAAGATCCTACCTCCCCACTTCCTTCTCATCTTGTCAGTCTTAAATCAATTTTAATGTTAATATTATCATTTAAAATGGCATATGATCACATGACCATGGGGATGCTGCTATGGTTATGTGTAAAAGTGGCCTACATATTTTTTCAGTGTCATTATAATTTCAATAAATACATACGGATTGCTAAATGCTTGCTTACTCCAAATGTTGCTGTGAATGTGATTGTTTAATTATTTATTCCATGGGTATCAAACTTACAGCATTATGTTTCTGTTATGTGACGTATTGTGACATTTCTCCCCTTCATGGAGCTGGGATGAGCGTTGCCTGCCCTGACGCATCTAACCTATGAGCTGCCAGTTTGAAACCCCTGACTTATTCCATCAATCTGTGGCTAATAATTTCAGGAAAAGGGAAAAATGAAACACACCTGGTTAAACATGAGAGGCCAAACAGCTTCCTTGCCAGAAATGGTGAGTAGCTTGTTTGGGGGAACCATGGGGTCAATCTTCCCAATTTGGTTTTTCAGAAAGGACTTGTTTGGAAATGTGACCCAATTGAAAATATCAAGTCCGGTTTCTAATTCTCCATTGTGGCCAAAAAACCTGTTCTCCAGCACTGTTGTTAAAGGAGACTTGTTGCAAGAAATGGTGGAGCTAAAGGAAATGACAAAAAAAGAGAGAGAAACCAGGAAAGTTATCAAGAATCTTTGAAGGGGATGCGAAAATTTCAATTTGTTTCTTTCAATTTTGTGTAGGCTTAAAGAAGGTCAGCTGTTCCATTTTGGCTCAGTCCACACTATTTCAAACTGGTAAAAAATATAGTTTTATCAAGGCATTTTCAACTCTCAGCTGAAAACTGTCAGATGAGAATTCCAGCAGAAAACAAGAAAGGGACAGATCTGAGAAATCCCTTTGCTTTGATGAGCATTTCAGAAATGGGGAATTCGGTGTCCTGCCACATAATAGGCAAGATAGAGTATGGCATGGTGGCCATCTTGCTGCCCTTTAGAAGGTTAAGTTCAATCCTAAGCAGTGGCAGATATTTCGCCATGAGGGCCAAAGAAAATATCTGCTGTGAACTCTGTGTGGTGTCAGGAAGGCATCCAGCCAGTAAACACTAAGGTGTTTCAGTTGCTCCAACTCTACCCTGAATTAAAGGATGACAGGGTCATAAAAAGGACTTCGTCTAGGGAAGATAGCTCTGAGACAGATAATTTTAGGACAAGATGGCTTTTTTCCACCAGAGTTATTTGGAGGGGGATAAACTTGAAATATTCTTCATGCGATTCATTGACAACTTTGTTATTCACTGGAAGTAACACTATTTTATTTTTAAGATTTCTTGTTATTTCTTTCTTTTTATTTTTATTATTGTTTCATTCTTAATGTCTGTGGAGATTCTCAGTCATCCACATTATTTTTGTCCCAAGGGTACTTTTTCCAAAAAACAACTGGACTTTCTTTTTTTTCCTTGAAGAAATTTTGATTCTCACCTAAGAAGCTTATTCACTCTGAACTGAATGGAAAAACTTCAAGGAAAAACAAAGGACTACAGTTTATTTATGAAAAACATTCCCTTGGCACATCTGAATCTTAGTAACTCAAAAATTCAGCTGCTGAGGAATAATAATGCTATTCAGCAGCATTTTTCAAGTTTCTATATAAAATTGTCAAACATAATGGATTGAATACAATTCGGCAATACCATTTTAAACATAAAATGAAGTCCGTATATTTTGGGTCTCTATATAAGCCTTAGATTGATATTCATTTTTTTATTTTCTTTCATATGAAAATATCAAGTACTTCTATGTAGCTTTCAAAACTACCTGTAAAGTGTTCTAACTGTTAAAACAGCACAACACCAAATGGTCTCCTATTCTGGTACTTGATGATTTCCCAAATTTTGTATTAGCCAACATTACTTGCCAAGGTGATCGGAGGAAGAGCTTCCATCTCCTCTCATTCATTTTTGCCCCCCTTTCAGTTTGGCAGAGCACATGGCCTTCAGAGCATGTGCCACAGCATAGACTGCATTGTAGACGCTGTAACTATGCGCATTCATGGTGGTCTCAAAGACAGAATTATGAAGAGTCTCCAGCTTCTCTTCTCCAGTGCAGATCCTTTCAGCATTATCTGCAATATCACTAGAGAAGAGCATTCAAATGCATCTTTCCAGAAATCCCTAATGAATCCATCACCTTTTTCTAAATTTGGGTTTCTCTTCTGCATAAATTGTGGAATCCAGTGGGCTCTTTTGAATGAATTGCAAAGGAAAGAGCACCATGGAGAAAATCAATGGGCAATGGCCTTTGCAGTAGAATAGTGGTGAATTCCATCTGGGCTGTCATGATCCAAACTTTGGCTGTTCTCTCCTTTGGAATATTATCATAATTGAAAAAATAGATCATTAGTCTCAAAGGTACCAAGCCGGTATTTCAGCATTAAGATAACTGCAATGCTGTACTTTCCATGATCACCTTGAATATTTTACCTGTGCCTTCGATCCACTCATCAGCTGCATTACCATACTCATTGGTAGAGGCCTTCTATAAAATCAAAGCAGATTCCTCTCTCTGAAAAAGTGGAAAGTCTCTTTTGAATGAACCTGTCCCTTCTTCTTCATACATAGAAACTAACCCAACCCAGGTCCATTCAAAATGCAACAATAAATGCCGTATAGCTTTAATTTGATGGGTTTCATCTGGGAACATCCATTTGACAAACATTGCTGTTTCAGTATCATGAATGGAGCTGATCCATATGTGATCTAAATGGAGAAAGTCAGAAGAACATAAAAATGAAGGATCTCTTCCAAAATAAAAATTAAACACCAATGCATGTGTATTTATTTAATCTATTCTCTGAGTTTTGATGGAAGACAAGATCGGGTACTAAACATTAGTTTTACATGACATCTGCAGCTTTGCTCATCAAACAAAAAGGAACAGCCATTTCAAATAATCTTACTTGCTCAAATTTTCTTTTTAGTGACCCACCTTTTGAATATAATAAATACCTGTTGGACCTCTCATATTGATCCATTTTTATCTCACCTGGGGAAATTTGTAGTTGTGTAGAGAGATTGCCATATTGAAACAGGTGTTAATATAGGGTCCTCCAATCACAGCTATCGTGTTGGTCTGGTCATTACATTTGTAATTGGGTATAAAGTCATCTTTTGTAGATAGAAATTCCATTGCTAATTGATAAGTTGTAATTTCCTTAGGATAGTCAGTAGCAATTTGGAAACCAAAGCTAACAATGGGCAAAATTCCAGAATGTTCATTGATCTCCTTTACAGCAAAAGCCAGAGCCAATATGTGCTGATAATTATGAGTGATGAACCTTTAGTGAGAGTTATATTGTCAATATATTTCATTTTTAGATTGGACAGCTGTTTTAATTGGAATATGTATTCATAATGGATGGAAACTAAACAGTGAGAGAAGGACCCCAGAACTAAGAAAAAATCTGCTGACAGTTAAAACAATTATCAGTGGAAAAACTTCCCTCCATAAAATACATCAATGCTCCACTAACTGAACTTTTTAAGAATAGATTGGAAAACAATTGTCTGAATTGTTCCAACACTGTTTTTCTGCATCTTCTGTCAAGATTTAAATTAGTGCCCATTATTTCTGGACATCTGGAATTTGTCTGCTAGTAAATATTAGCCATATATAGTATCTACTAGGCATCACTGACCTAGTTGTGGCTACTTAACATTGTGTTAAGTCACACCCCTATGGAATTAGTTTCCAGTTCTCAGGACCTCACTTAAAAAGAAGTTATTGGTAATATTGAGTGGGTCCAGAGATGGGCAACAAAAATGGCACAAGGTTTGAGGGACATAACATATCAGTAAAGGTTGGAAGAGCATAATATTTCAGCCTGGAAGATAGAATGAAATTAGGGTTTGGGTTATAGTTATGATTGAAACCTTTAATTATAATAAAATGTGAGTAAGGTTCTAGAAGGCAGCATTTTCTTGTTTTAAAAAAAGGTTTTGTTTTTTCTCATGCATACATTCACAAATATACATTCTTAAAATATTATTAATATTATGTGTTATCTTTTAAAATTTATAACAAATCAAATTCTCTGCCTAAGACTTTAAAAATATTTTTAAGATTGTTTCCTGCCATCCTGTAAATCCAACTTGTTTTACAGCAACTCTACTTCTTCTTCCCTCTCCTTTTCCCCTACCCTCCTTTCTTCTCCACCTTCTTCTTTTCTCCTCTCCTTTCTCTTTACTTCTTCCCTTCCTCTCCCCCACTCCTCCCCTTTTCCCCCTTCCTACCTCTCTCCTGCTTTACTACCACTCCCTTACTTCTTTGCCTTTTCCCTTTCTTCCTTCCCTCTCCTTTCCTGCTTCCTACCTTTTCCTCTCCTCCTCTGTGCCTTCCCTCCATCCGTTGTAGTGTTTACCTATTTTCCTTTTCAGTCTGTTATGTTATTGGGATGGCGTTCGAACAAACCCAGTTCTGTTTTTACATAAACATCTTAAATTCTCTCTTCCTCCTTTTATTTTCCATTGTAATAGTTCTACACATATCATCTTTTAAATGTATATTTGTATATTAATAATTTTCTATTTCCCCCCTCTTACCTCAGTATTTTCAATATTAAGTAAAACTCAGGAACATGAGGGAATCATCTCTGACTGACAGGAGGAAAATTCCAAAGTTGTTGGAAAGTATTAAAAAGAAAGAATAGTGACCAATCACCCACTAAATTTAATTGAATTTAAACAGGCTTGGGAAAAACACATGTTCCATCATCAGAGAAAAATACTCTTCCCTCAGTTTCTATGTTTCTATCCTATTCCAGTATTTCCTGAAGAAATGAAGCCTTTCCTTTTCACACCCTAGAAGTATAACAGCCTAAAATATGTACTAGAGGGTTTCCGGTGATATATATGGATGAAATGAAAAAACAAGATTAACCAGGGACCTCTGCAATATTTAGATTAGTCATTTTTTTTACATTCAACAGAGGACTTTGTTGAAAGAAGGAAGATTCTTGAGGAGAAAGAAATTCATACCGTATTATCTATCTTATCTATATTTTCTAAGGGAAGGAAGACAGCTCCATTTTACACCCTAGACCTATTATAACCTAAATTATGACTCAATGATTTCCTGTTTTATATCTGGTTGAAGTAAAAGGGGAAAAAAAACCCTCCTGATTAACCAGTGAGCTTGTGCAATATTTAGTTTAGTCAAACTTTTTGTACTTTCCACAAGACTAAATATTCATCTCAATTTAAACATCTGTATTAGGACAGATAAAGTGTATTTTAGTTCCGGAATTAAAAAAAGACTAAATATGGTCACTAGAATGGGTCCTACCAATTAACTAGCAACCAAAATAGTTAAACACAAAAGTGACAGGAAATATATTTAGGTGTCCATGAGGGGGAAGAGGAGATGCAGTGTGAGGAGGAAGAGGAGAAGTAGTCTTATACTTACAGGTACTGATCTAGGACTTCATAATTAGGAAGGCTTTGAAAAGTTACTTCATTTGTAAGAAAGATAATCTGAACAATGATAGCAGCAATAATTAAATCTCCAGACTGATAATATTTATGAACAATTGGGATAGCTAAGTTTGCAGGTGCCAGGATGTGAAATGCCCATCATAGTTGGAATAAAAAGTAAAACCAATGTTCTGAATAAAACCAATTCATTGTACTACGAAGTCATTGTAGACATCAAACAAAAGCTCCTTTGTTACCATTCAATTAAGGACCACTCCTTAACTGTATCTAAAGTTAAGATAATGAATTTTATCCAAAGTCAAGAAAATGAAGGGTTACAGATGAAATACTTAATCCTACCTACCTACACATCTGTATTTCTGAATATAACTGACTATAACATGTAGTCATTGTAGATACCAAACAGTAACTCCTATGCAACCATTCAACTGAGTAGCTGACCATTCATTATTTACCTAAACTTAAGACAATGAATTTTTTTTAAAGTTTAAAATAGGAAGCATCATAGATGAAATACTAATCCTACCTACCTGCACGTCTGTATTTTTAAACAGATATTAATAGTGTGCAAAGTCTTAATCTGAGGTGATCATTTTTGCAGTGTTTGCTGGAATTCCATTAAGATTTGGAGAAGAAGGCACAATAACTGTCTTTATTAGTAATCAGTATCATTCTTTGCAGCAGTACTTTGAAAAATATCAGAAGGAACATGTTTATCATATTAGAGTAGTCATCACTGTGCTGTTAGGAACTTTTGGAAGTAAGGCCTGAAGTAGGAGATAGGGGAATAAGAGTTCATATGCACAGAGGAAACAAAAGAAAAAACACCACTGGAGGCGGTGGAATGAAGGAAAAACACCCTTTGAGGTCATTTGGCTTATCAATTTTTCTTCATAAATATTTCTTTGTTAAAAAAAACCTAAATTATTCTGTTTTAATGCTTAATATAATTGATTAAATTGCATACCACCCAGAGTGTCTCTTGAGGAGATGGGAAATGAAGAAGAGTGAAATACACATACACATACATACATACATACATACATACATACATACATACATACATACATTCGCAGAATTTCCCTTGAGTACTGTAATATTAATCTTTCACATCTTGCGCATTATTTGTTTCAACTTCTCTCAAAACAATGCTATAATGGCGAACTTATGATATGTTTGACACAGGTGGCATGTTGAGCCATATTTGCTGGCACACAAGCTGATTTTCGGCCTTCGACTGTTTTCGCCCTCCCCAGGCTTCAGAAAAGTCTCCTGGGGAGGCTGGGGTGGGTGAAAAACAGGCCCGATGGGTCAACTGGAAGTTCATTCCTGAATGGCCCCAATGGGCAAACCAGAATTGGAAAGAGGCATTTCTGGCTTCTAGATGGCCTCCAGGGGCTGGGGGAGGCCGTTTTTTGCCTCTTCAGGCTTCAGGAAAGCCTCAGCGGCATGAGGGGGTCTCATGCGTATGCACTGGTGGGCAGGGGAGGAATGAATGGTGTGGACACGGTTCCTATGCTTTGTGCACACAATTACTTATTACTATAACTTTGTTACCTGTAATCTTATGATTTCTATTGTTTATTTAGTTTCTAGTATGATTTATGTTGATTGCTCATTGAGTATCCTAGACTATCACAAAGTCTTGTATCTTATGATTTATGATGAATGCATTTTTATGTTGTCTACAGTCCTGATTATCACATAGCTTTTTATGTACACTGAGAGCTTACATACCAAAGTCAAATTCCTTGTGTGCCCAATCACACTGGACAATAAATACTTCTATCACTCAAGCTCTAGAAGGACGTCATTCTGGAATGTAGATGATAGAGTCAATTTGAAAGAATTGAATGAATTTGAATTTCCTTTATTTGTATGCCGCCTTTTCCCTGGGGGGACTCAGGGCGGCTCACAATTCAAAAAGGGAGGGGGGGAAAGACAAACAGTATTCCAATATGGAAACAATACAACATATTAAAAGAGAGCACAACAGTCACACAATTTGGGTGGGGTTGAAATCTAACCCCAGGCCAGACGGGACAGCCAGATCTTTAAAGCGGCGTGGAAGGATTGAAGAGTGGTGAGGGTTCCGAATCTCCCATGGGGAGTTCGTTCCAGAGGGTCGGAGCAGCCATCGAGAAGGCTCTCCTCCGGGTAGTTGCCAGTTTGCACTGGCTAGTAGATGGAATCGGAGGAGGCCTAATCGATGCGATCGTATTGGTCTAGTGGAGGTAATTGGCAGTAGGCGGTCTCTCAAATACCCAGGCCCACTACCATGAAGGGCTTTATAGGTGATAAGTAGCACCTTGAAGTGCACCCGGAGATTCGACAGGCAGCCAGTGCAGCTCACGGAGGATAGGTGTAACATGGGTGAAGCGAGGTGCACCCAAAATCGCTCGCCGCGGCTGCATTCTGGACTAGCTGAAGTCGCTGAATGCTCTTCAAGGGCAGCCCCATGTAGAGCACATTGCAGTATTCCAGCCTAGAGGTCACAAGGGCACGAGTGACTGTTGTGAGGGCCTCCCGGTTCAGGTAGGGACGCAACTGGCATACCAGGCGAACCTGGGCAAATGCCCCCCTGGTCACAGCTGACAAATGATGCTCGAAGGTCAGCTGTGGATCCAGGAGCACTCCCCAGTTGCGAACCCTGTCTGAGGGGCGTATACATTTGACCCCCCAGCCTGAGAGATGGAACACTGGCCAATTCGCGGGAGGGAAACACAGCAGCCACTCGGTCTTTTCTGGATTGAGCACAAGCTTGTTGACCCCCATCCAGTCTTTAACAGCCTCCAGACCCTGGCTCATCACATCCATCGCTTTGTTGAGTTGGCACGGGGCGGACAGATCCAGCTGGGATCGTCCGCATATTGGTGGTATTTTATCCCGTGGCCGTCGAATGATCTCACCCAGCGGTTTCATGTAGATGTTGAAAGAAGGGGGGACAGGACCGAACCCTGTGGCACCCCATACGTTAGGGGCTAGGGGTTGATCTCTGCTCCCCAACTAACACCGACTGCTGACCTGTCCGAGAGGTAAGAGGAGAACCACTGTAAAACAGCGCCTCCCACCCCCCACCTCCCGCAGTCGTCGCAGAAAGGATTACCAGGTCGATGGTATCGAAAGCCGCTGAGAGGTCAAGGAGCACCAGGATGGAGGCATTGGCCTCCATCCCTGGCTCTCCAAAGATCATCGGTCAACGCGACCAAAGCGGTTTCTGTGCTGCAGCCAGGTCTGAAGCCTGACTGGAAAGGATCGAGATAACTGGCTTCCTCCAAGGACCGCTGGAGCTGAAAGGCCACCACCTTCTCAACAACCTCCCACAAAGGGGAGGTTGGAGACCGGATGATAGTTATTTAAACAGCTGGATCCAAGGATGGTTTCTTCAGGAGTGGTCTCACCACCGCCGCCTTTAAAGCGGGGGGAAAGACCCCCTCCCGAAGAGAGGCGGTAATAACGCCTGGATCCAGCCTCGTGTCACCTCTCTGCTGTTGACAACCAGCCAGGAGGGGCACGGGTCCAGCAACAATGTGGAGGCTCCTACAGCTCTCATCACCTTGTCCACATCCTCAGGGTAACAGCTTGAAACTCACCCAGCGATGGCTTACCAGATCATCCCTTAGTGCCTCGGCTGGTTCTGCAGAATTGGAGTCCAAGTCCGCCCGGAACCCGAGCAACCTTGTCTGCGAGGAACTGGACGTAATCCTCAGCCCTACTCTGCAATGGATCGCCCGTATCCCTCCTATTTAGGAGGGAACGGGTTATCCTAAACAGGGCGGCTGGCGCGACTCAGCAGACGCAACCAGAGAGGCAATGTATGTTCTCTTAGCCGTCCTAATTGCTCGACTGTACTCTCTGGTGCAGGTTGTTAATGTGCTCAGTTCGGTTCGGATTTACTGGTCCTCCATGAGTGCTCTAGGCGTCTCCTTTGGCACTTCCTCTCCCGGAGTTCCTCAGTTAAACCAAGGAGCCCTCGGGATCCACTGCCTCGGAGCGGCCGTAGAGGCGCAATCCGGTTTAAGAGACTCCGTCGCTGCAAGTGCCAGGCAGCAACCAGAGTCTCTGCCGGACTGCGGGCGAGGAGTATCAGGAATAACCCCAAGTTCCGTCTGGAACCCCAAAGGGTCCATAAGTCGCCTGGGGTGGAACCACCTGGTCGGCTCCTCCTCCCTACAGTGGGGGTTTGGTCTCCAAAAGTCAAGCCTCAATAGGTAGTGGTCTGACATGACAGGGGCAAGATCTCACTACCCCTCAGACCAAGATCACAATTCCACTGCTCCAAGAGGAATACGAGGTCGAGCGTGTGACCCGCTGAGTGGGTCGGTCCTCGGATTACTTGGGTCAAGCCCATGGTGTCATGGAAGCCATGAACTCCTGCGATCCGTCAGAGTGACACCGAGCGAAGGCAGATTGAAATCCCCCAGAACCATAGTCTGGGGAACTCAACTGCCAGCTCGGCTATCGACTCGAGGAGCGAGGGGAGGGCTGCTGCACGCAGTTGGGAGGCAGGGTACGTTAGCAGCAGACCCACTTGACCCTTGAGGTCCAACTTCACCAGCAGGGACTCACACCCGACAAGCTCCGGAACAGGGATCCTACGAGGTGCTCGAGACTCTCGGATAACAACGGCCAGACCCCCACCCCTTCGCTGAGCTCTCGGCTGATGGAGGCACCTGAAAACCTTCTGGGCACATCTCTACGAGGTTGACTCATCCCTCCGGGCCCAGCAGGTCTCAGTAATACATGCCAGGTCTGCCCTCTTGTCCAAAATTAGGGTCCCGGACGAGAGGAGCTTTATGAACTACAGGACCTGGCATTTAGCACCAGCAGCCTGAGGCCAGGGTCCTGATTACTCACACCACCTGGCTTTGGAGTGGGACTCGTAGGGCCAGAAGGAGGGATCTCTGTGATGTAGCAAGCCCTCCTTCCCCGGTAATGGCCAGCCCTAAGTCCCCGCCATATCTGCCCCTCCCTGTTATGACCGTAATGCTCCGGCCCACTCCCGTGTCCGTAGTTCCCATCAACCACCCCTATGGTTCCCACGTTCCCCAACAGGCCCTCCGAATCAAAACACACTCATTTGTTCACTCAAGCAGTCCCCACGTAATAATTAAAACACATAAAATACAACCAATAATGGGGTAATAAAAAAGTGGGATCATTCATTCCCACATGCAAGTCCCATACACTCACCATACCAGTTAAAATTGCGCAGCGTGCGAAGGTCGTACAGGCTTATATAAAAGATCTTAATAGTCCTGGCCTTCTCCTCTCCAAGTCCAGTAAGAGTCAATAAGGAGGGTATATTCCAGAGAGGGGTGCTCCGCCCCTCTCCCTTCCTCCAAGTCCCAGAAATGTGCCCAAGGCCAAAGGTCGCTCTTTTGAAGGGGCTGAGGTGGCATCCCTAAGCCTCCCATGGGCGGTAGTGGTCACACTAAGTGAGACCAGATCGTAAATCCAAACATCCAGCTGCCTGTGAATAAAGAGAGCCAGATGTCAAAAAAAGCCCCGTTTGAAACTGACCTGAGCCACTCTAGCAGAGGAGGAGGGAAACACTGATGTTTTCGAAGCCCCAGTCCTCGCCACTGCGGCCGCCATCCTCTATTGCTCCCACGCCAACTCAGCCACAATACTACTCCTCCTAATGGCTGGAGCGGGAGGCAAGGAGCAATGTCCGGGGGAGGCCAACAATGACACAGGGCTCGGTTCAGGGCGTTGTCCTCTTCCCCGCCCGAGCAACCACATCAGTCAGTCAAAGACGGCCAGGTCTTTTCCTAGGGGCCGTAGGAACAAGGAACGGATAACAGGGTGAGCAGAAATAGAACGAGGGGGGGGGCATCTGGGGCGGCGGCAACACAGCAGCCATCAATCCGCCGCTCCGCGGTCTCAATACAGCTTTCGCCGACCCCTTTTTCAAAATGGAAGTTTAAGTTGAAATTAAAAGCCCTCAGAGCTCACCAGTCACCAGGGCTCACCAGTCACTGGCTCAAGCAAGCTCAAGCGGGCTGGCCAGGGAAGAGGCGTTCAAGGTGTAAAATGCTGCGGGTCAGTTGTATGGCGCCGCATCTTTCCCTCCACGCTTTCCCCCGATTTTCACCGCTGCCATTTCCACTACTCGGGCGACGGACTGCCAGGAACCAGGAGCCAATAGATGAACAGACGAATCCTTGTCAGGGGGCTCACCAGGTCGGGCGGACAGCAACCAGGGACACCCAGGCATCCCGAGAGTGTTAAAAAAAACACCGAACGTCAGTGCGCCGCTGCCCTCAAGCAGCTGGGTAGTTCAAGGTGCTAGATGTTGCAGAGGGCTTAAAAACCTCCGAGAGTGATAGCCCCCAGCTATTTGGATTCCTTCGGGCTCCACAGATCTTAAGTCTCTCCCAGGGACCCTTTCCAAAAAGTTCTGCGGTCCGTTTGGAAGGCTTCCAGTGCTCTTGCGCCAAGTTTGAACGGAGCGAAAGAACCCGGTCACCATTCCAAACCCGCGCATGCGCAAATGGAACCTTTGGAATGAGGGTTGAGCCTGATATGGTGGAGTTATGCTCCCCAACTAACAGTGGGCATTTTTAGAAGTTCCTTCTGCTCTCTCTGGTGCAGGGACCTCTGGGATCCTGCACCAATCAGGAGAACATTTGTGGTACCATACGTGAAGTCTGGGGACGCAGTGGCTCAGTGGTTAAGATGATGTGTTTTGTCAATCAGAAAGTAGGCAATTTGGTGGTTGAATCCCTAGTGCTGTGTAATGGAGAGAGTTGCTGTTACTTTTCCAGCTTCTATCAACCTAGCAATTCAAAGCATGTAAAAATGCAAGTAGAAAATAGGAACCATCTCTGGTAGAAGGTAATAACGTTCCATGCACTTTTGGCATTAGCCATATGACCATAGATATGTCTTCAGGAAGTGCTGGTTCTTCGGATTTTGAAATGGAGATGAGCACCACCCCCTAGAGGTGGGAATGACCAAGTTAACGATCTTTAACTTACATGGCATGCCAGCTATGACCTTTCCGCTGGCAGATTGATGAGGCCATGTGTATCCCTAGCTTTACCTACTCCTCAGTGTACAGTATTCTTGATCCCTGAAAGACACATTGACACTTAAATGTTTATGAATCCATTTTAATTTTGATGTTTCTGCCTAAAACAATAATTAAAGTGTATATGTTATCCACACAAGTCTTAAAAATAGATAAAGAGAACCCAGTGAACAAATGAGTCAAAACTTTATCTTTTTCATTCATTTATTGAGCAGTACTGACCCAAAGAGAGGCCACAGGAAACACAGGATTAAATGGCTGACTAGGATAACAACAATGCATGGATACACCCCGATGAATGAAACAATGTGTTGGATGTCTACAATTATTACCTTCATCATCAAGCTAAAACCCAAATGAAGAATATGTCTAATAAAAGAACCCATCAATAGTGGGACAGTGGTCATCTAAATAAGGCTACATTCTCAACAAAGCTGAGAAGAAGATCTCCAATATTATCAACTTCAAACATGACTCCACAGTTTCCAGAACAACATGTCTACTAGGCGTTCATGAGTGAACCAGAGAAAAAACAGTTGGCCCCATTGTTTCTGGCCTATCACCTTACCTGCTACACCAAGTGGCTGTCAAACTTTGAGAATTGCGGAAAGGGATGTTAATTGGAATTATTCTGTATGGTTAGCAGGAATGTTGGGGGACCTTAAAGTGGCAATAAGGCACTCATGTTATCGCTTAGTTTTTTTTATTAACAGCATGCCAAAATACCACAAAGATGAGAAACTTTTGGGTTTTCACATGTACAGGAACTTCATTTGGTATTATGGTTGATATACAAATAGGCATTTTCTTTCCTTTTAACAGGATGTTGCGAAGTTCATGAGATTCAGGATTTAAATCCATTCATTTTACATTAATGAACATGATATCATTAAATATTTGTAATATCTTCTCCTTGATTAGCTATCCCTTACTATTCTGATTAGGGCTCAGAATAGTTACCTAACAATTCAAAGAAAAGATGCAGAACATTTGAAATGAAATTCTCAATGCAATTGGTTTGCATGTCTTATTGATGTGACGATGGAGGGAAGAATACAGAACCAGAAACTGTGAAAAGTAACCAATTCAACTTCATACAAAGGGTCATTTTCATTTCTTCATTAATTGTTTCTTCTGTTTAGATCAGGTCTCAAAATAATGATATAGCATTTGGGGAAAAAGATGCAGCCCAGGTAAACCAGACGCTGAAGCCAAAATGGAGAAGATCTCCACAGCCACCATGTATTTCCCTTAGTACTCAATAGGTGGGAACAAATGACACCCAGACACTGCCTACTACCAACATGCTGAAGGTAATAACTTTGGCTTCATTAAAGCTGTCAGGCAAATTTCTAGCTAGGAAGGCCAACAGTGAAACTGACTAGCAGTCAAGAATCCCAAAACCCAAGAACTGTATAAAACATTGCTTGTTGAACCTTCATTACATTGCAGAACAATTTCTTCAGCCATGGAGTGCATGTCAGCAATCTGGGAAGGGGGGAGAAATTGCCAGCCACACTATACAAATGATGAATTGGCCAGGAAACAAGATAGGACAATATTGGTGGCCAGCCTTTTCCCCACCCATTTCCTCATTTTGGAGCTGGGCTTGGTAGCCATGAAAGCAAGGACCACTATGATTGTTTTTCCAACACACAAGAAGGGCTACAGAGAAGAGGATGCCAAAAGCAGTTTGTCTCAAGAGACATTTCACTTGGTCAGGTTGCCCAATGAAGAGCAAAATGCAAAGGAAAGAGATCAGGAGAGCAACAAGAAGGCTATAAGTGAGGTTCCTATTATTGGCTTTAACAATAGGTGTCTCCTGATACCTCTTGAATATCCTGAGCACTGCAGCTGAGATGACAGAAAAGGAGACTGCAATCACAGCCAAAGAAATCCCCAAAGGTTCTTGGTAAGTTAAGTATATTATACGTTTTGGAAAGCAACTATCTTTATCCTTGTTTGGATATTGATCCTCTGAACATGGGAAGCAGTAATCTAAGTCTGAAAAAGAAACAATTTCTAATAACATTATTGTTTTGAAGTGTCATCATTTCATTTTCTGTATGCCCTAATTTTATAGCATTCTGCAGATTTAGTGAGCTCCCATCTTGATTACTGGATTGCCCTTTTTATGATGGTATCCTTAAAGACCATTTCAAAATAATAACTCATTTGCAATGTAATGTCACATGGGCTTACAGTATGTGTGTTTCATAACTCACTCATTCTACTACTCCTGCATGTGCTATACTGACGCACAGTTACCACATGCAATTCAAATGTCTTGTTATCACCATTTTATCTCTGAATGTCAGTGGGCCAGGTTATATGTGAGACCACATTTAGTGGTATCTATCGTTATCAATAAGCCAGATTGATGGACAGGCCTCAGATCGTTTGTATGAAATGTTGTCATATGAGAGTTTGGAGTTTTATCTTGTCTGTAGTTTCCAGGATTTTGCAACACTTGTCTACCTGAATTATGAAATATTCTTATTGCTTCTTGGCCTTTTGGCTAAGATCAAGTGTAGAGGCATTCCTAACCTTTTATCCTTGTGGCAGGCTGGGAAACCTTTGCTATTCCCCCAATGTGTTGGAATAGGATGGGGGATAACTCATTAGGCTGATTAGTATGACACCTTGTGATTTAAAATATATATATTTTAAAGGTTGGGGTAATCACCTAGGTTTATTATATGAAATAGGCAAACTTATAAATTCAAAGTCGTCCATTCAATCAAAAAGGAAACAAACAAACAAACAAACAATTATCTAGGTAGAATAGAAAGAAGAAACAAGTTGAAACCATGGAAAAAATTACCAAAGCAAAGTTACCTTTACTCCCAAATCAGACAACAAAAGTTCCTGGTAAAAACTGTTTATAATTTTTGAAAGAAACATACGAAAGAAGAATTCAAATCTGAGAAATTTATTAATAGTCCAAGTTAGCATTGAATAGCCTGAGCCTGCAATGATGAAGTTACAAAACCTCCTAAATCTATACAGATCAATATAAAATGAAAAAAGAATCACCTTGGTATAGGCATATATTATAGGCTACCCAACCAAGAAGAAGAAATAGACGATCATTTTGCAAAAGCACTAACAAAGGTATGTAGGGAATATATTGTACCATTGAACTAATGAGAGACTGTAACTACACTGATATCAACTGGGAGAGAAACTCTGCAGCAAATCAGAGATCAAATAGATTCCTTACCAACTTTGCCATCTAAATGGGTTAGGGTTAGGTGACAACTTTGCCATCTAAAAGGAAGAGGAGGGCACTAGAGGAAAAATTACACTAGACCTAATTCTTACTAATAGAGAACAAATGATAGAAGGAGTTGAAATTGCCAGACTTCTCGGTGATAGTGACCATGTCATACGGGAATTCAATATAATGCAAACAGAAACAATAGAACCTAATACAGCCAGTACCTTCAACTTTAAAAGAGCTGATTTTAACAAACTTGGAGAGAGCCTATGGAATATTCCACATATAAAAATCTTAATGGGGAAAACAATTCAAGCAGTGTGAGAAAGTCTGAAAAATATGATCATAAAAGCCCACAGCAGCACAATATCACTGAAAATGAAAACAAGAAATCAAAGAATAAACAGCATAGTTGCACAGAGATCTTTTTGATTAACTGAAATACAAAAGGGGTAAAAACAAAAAAAATGGAAAGAGGGCACATAACTAAGGCCGTGACCCGACAAATGCGCGCACGACAAAAGCACACACCGACAAAACCATGGTGAGAAAACTGCGATGTCAACAACGCGCCGACAAAACTGCGCCCACAAAAGCACAATTTAAGTTAAGGTGAGGGTTAGGGTTAGGGTTAGGGTTAGGTTAGGGTTAGGGTTAGGGTTAGGGTTAGGGTTAGGGTTAGGGTTAGGGTTAGGTTCAGGGTTAGGGTTAGGGTTAGGGTTATTAAGTTGTTATTAGTTGTTGAAGGCGCACTTTGTTGGCGTGCTGTTGTCGGCATGCTTCTGCGCGCATTCATTGGTGCAATTTTGACCTCGTGGTTTTCTCGCTGCGGTTTCGTCGGCGCACTTTTGCTAAGTGCGTATTTGTCGGTGAACCAACTAAGGCAGAATCCCAGCATTAAGCGGAATCTGCAAGGATGAAGTCAGGAAAGTTTATTTCAATCTAAACAAAAAGAAAAAAGTCAAGGAAACTGTAGGTCCACTAAAGAGAGAAGATGGCAAGGAAGTAACAGGCAGGAGGGAGAAGAAACAGAGCTGCCTAAGTCATTTTTTTGGCTGAGTTTTCATGCAGCTAGAGGCTAGAGAACAACTATCTGGTCTTGACAAATATAATTACCAGGACCTGATGGTTTATATTCCAGAGTTCTAAAGGAGCTGGCAGATGTTATCTCAGAACCATTGTACCATATCTTTCAAAAATCCTGGAACACTGGGAAACATTAGTATTAGAAAAGAGTTGATGTAGTTGCCATCTTCAAAAAAGAGGTGGGGGGAAACAGACCCATTAAACCACAGACCCATCAACCTAACATCAATACCTGGGAAGATACTGGAAAGATAATCAAAAAACTGATTTTCAAACATCTAGAAACAAATAAAGTTATAACTAAAACTCAGCACAGATTTTTTAAAAACAGATCATTCTTTCATTATTTCATTCTTTCACAAAATGGCTAAATTAATAGACAAGTGAAATGCTCTGGAGAGAGTATAATAGAAACTATAATACATTTAGTATAGACATCAGCATGGTATTCAACAAAGTTGTGTAGGGTCTCCTGCTTAAACAGATGGTTGGACTGGAAGACATCCAAGGTCCCTTCCAGTTCTATTCTGAATCTACTATCTATTAACATTCAGCCTCTCTTTATATTTATAATATAATTGATACATTCAATATATTCCATTGCTTACCCCATTGGTCAGCTATCTTTCCTTCTGGACATAATTTACAGTCATAGCAACAGGATAATTTTCCTTCCACTTTCATTTTGCTATGGCCAAGAGGACACTTCTTGTTACAGATGGAAAGAGGTAATGTCTGCTCATAAATAAATGAGAATTCATACAAAGAACCTATTTTTGGTAGATTATTCTTTTCATCTATTATTCATATACAAACTCTTCATATTTAATCCAAGCATTGGTATTGAATCTTCTTGCTGTAAGCTAACTATTGGAGTTACTATCCTTTAAAAAACCATAAATATAAAATTTATCTGTATAGAATTATAGATAAATGACTGTGTTACAAATGTAGAAACAGATAAGAAAGAATTTTCCATCATATCCTTTCTTTCGCTGATTAGTTTATATTTTATTTTTCAGGGAGGTCCAGTCAGGGGACGCAGAGCCTCACCACTGTCAACATGAAAAGAAAAAAATGTAAAAGGAAAAAGGCTGAGCTAATTGCTACCAGAGCCACAGTAGATGACTGTTTAACTGTTTAAAAAGCCTCTAAAAAGCACCCTCTACAGGGAGAGGCAGGAGAATGATGTGCCTCATCTAGTTTGACTTTAGGCATTTTATGATCACTTGAGCAGAGCTAAGCAAAGGTTAAAAGCAGAAAAATTCCTGACATAGATGAGGCACGTCGTTCTCCTGCCTCCTGTAGAGGGTGTTTTTTTAGAGGCTTTTTAGAGGCTCTAGCACCAACTAGCTCAGCCTTGCCTCAGAACTCATGCCTTTTTCCTTTTACATTTTTTTTCCCTTTCATGATGGCAGGCAAGAGCAGAGTTGAAATCCTCTCTGAAACAGCTGGAACAGGTAGTGTGTGGGTTGGAGGGAGGGGGAGGAATTCAAACATTTGATTGCATGCAGAGCCACATTGCCTTTTCAAACACACACACACACACACACACACACACACACACACACACAGCTGGATAAAAGTATATAAGCCTAGCTTAACTGATTACAAGTTTGAAAAGGCAATGTGGCTCCACCTGCAATCAAATGCTTCGATCGGAAGGCAGCATGGGAATGGGGGGGGGTATGTTACTGTTTTCATGTAAAAAGTATTGTTGGGGGTTTCCATATAGCTATACATGTAAATATGATATTTTCTCTAATCAAAGAATTTGATCAACCATCCCCTATTTCAGAGGAGGTTATTAAAAAGTCAATTCTAAAGTGTTGAAATCATGAGATTAGTATTTTTTTTAAAAAAAAAAACATTCTGTTTTACATAATACAAAGTACATACACCTCTAAAGTGTTTTGCAAATGCATTTAGAAAGACATCCTGTATACTAAGATAGCTTATCATTGGAACTAGAGAAATATTTTGGATATACACATCTTAAGCTACCTCTTTGATCCCAGTAAAGGAGAACATTTGGAGCTCTGGATTAAAATAGAAGTGCTCTCTGAACTTGGTACCACAATAATGATGATGTTATCCAGTTTGGGTAATGAATTGTTTGCAAGAAAGCAAACAAATGCAAAAAGCACGAATGACATCCCCCCAACACAAACCTCTTTGAGTTTAGAAGTTTATGTTCCTATCACATTGAAAAGTAAAAAAAAAAAAAAAAAAAACCACACTCCTTTTGGCCTTCCAAAGGGCCTGGAGATCTCATCTTGCCAACTGGCTTGGTGTCTTGAATTTTCAACTGGGTGGGGAAACCTGGAAGCTTTCAGATTCGGGTCCCAAATAGCATCCAAAATTAAATCAGAGTCTGAGGCAAAGGATTCCTCAAAGTTCCATGTTGGCACATCTGGGAAAACCTGAATCTGAAAGCTTCCAGATTTTCCCACCCAGTTGAAAGTTCAAGATCCTGCCCCTACACCCACAACTCCATCTCATGGTCCAATCTTCCATGCTGGCAGCTTTCACCCATCCAATTCCGGCCAGGTGCAGAGACAAAGGATGAAAGAATTTTGTTATGGCCACCTATCACCAACTCCAAATAACAACCCCCCCTCCCATTTTCCCACAATAGAAAAATGCACAGTAGAATAATAGGAAGTGTGGCAGGCCTGAGTTTCAAAAGAAAAGATGGCTTGCAGATCTGACACTTGGAGTTTCAAAGTGGAAATATTATTCTGGGGATGTTTAAGGACTAAGCTAAGATCCTACGTCCCCGCTTCCTTTTCTTCTTGTCAATCTTAACATCAATTTTAATGTCAATATTTATTGTTTTAATGTTTTACAGTTACAAACCACCTCAAGTCACTTATAGGTGCCTTTCCCTAGGTGAGATGGGTAGCATATAGATTTAATAAATAAATAATAATACATGTAAGTCGAGCCCAATTTGAGCCCAAAATTTTTGTTGCTAAGTGAGACAGTTGTTAAGGGAGTTTTGCTTCATTTTATGACCTTCCATGCCCTAGTTGTTAAATGAATCACTGCAGTTGTTAAATTAGTAACAAATTTTTAAACTGACTTTCCCAGCGAGTGACAAAAGGTGATCACATGACTCTGGCACACTGTAACTATCATAAATATGAATCAGTTGCCAAGCATCTGAATTTTGATCACCATGGGGATGCTACTGTGGTTGTAAGTGTGAAAAGTGGTCATACATATTTTTTCCCCCATGTCATTGTAACTTCAATGAATAATATCCAGACTGCTAACTGCTTCCTTACTCCAAATGTTCCTGAGATTGTGATTTTTTAATCATTTATTTTATGGGTATCAAACTTGCGGCATTATGTTGCCCTTATGTGATATATCATGATATTTTTACCTTTGTGGAGCTGGGGTGAGCATTGCCTGCACATGATGCATCTAACCTATGGGCTGCCAGTTTGACACCCCTGATTTACTCCATCAATCTGCGACTAATAATTTCAAACAAAGAGAAAAATGAAACACACCTGGTTAAACATGAGAGGCCAATTGGCGTCCTTGCCAGAAATGGTGAGTAGCTTGTCTGGGGGAGCCATGGGGTCAATCTTCCCAATTTGGATTTTCAGAAAGGACTTGTTTGGAAATGTGACCCAATTGAAAATATCAAGTCCAGTTTCCAATTCCCCATTGGGGCCGAAAGAAACCTGTTCTCCAGCACTGTTGTTAAAGGAGACTTGTTGCAAAAACGGTGGAGCTAAAGGAAGATGACAAAAAAGAGGAAAGAAACAGAAAAGTTATCAGGAATCTTTGAAGGGGATGGGGAAATTTCAATTTGTTTCTTTCAATTTGGCCTAGTCTTAAAAAAGGTAAGTTGTTCCATTTTGCCTCGGTCCACACTATTTCAAACTGGTTTAAAAAATATAATTTTGTCAAATGCATTTTCAACTATTAGCTGAAAAACTGTCAGATGAGAATTCCAACAGAAAATCAAGGATTCATGGTTGTCCCAAAGTACTTTTTCAAAAAAACAACTTGACTTTTTTGTTTTTCCTTGAAGAAGTTTTGATTATCAGAAAAGAAGGTTATTCAGTTGTGAACTGAATTGGAAAAAAAATCAGAAGCATAAGAAAAGCATAACCTTATGAAAACATACCCTTGGCACATTTGAATCTTAACATTCTTTAAAATTCAGCTGGTGAGGAATAATAATTCTATTCAGTAGCGTTTTCCAAGTTGCTACATATAAAATTGTCAAGCATAATGGATTGAATAAGATCCAGTACATACTATTTTAAACATAAAATGAAGTCCATGTGTTACATATTTTTGTGTCTATATCTAAGCCTTAGATTTATATTCATTTTTTAAAAATTTTCTTTCATATGAAAATATCAAGGAGTTCTATGTAGCTTTCATAACTATCTATAAAGTGTTCTGTTAAAATAACACAACACTGATTTTCTAATCTGGTAGTTGATGATTTCCCAGAATTTTGTATTAGCCAACATTACTTGCCAAGGTGATTGCAGGAAGAGCTTCCATCTCCTCTCATTCATTTTTCGTCCCCCTTTGAGTTTGGAAGAGCGTATGGCCTTCAGAGCATGTGCCACAGCATAGACTGCATTGTAGACACTATAACTATGTGCATTCATGGTGGTCTCAAAAACAGAATTGGGTAGAGCCTCCAGCTTCTCTTCTCCAGTGCACATCCTTTCAGCATTCTCATCTGTAACATCACTGGACAATGAGCATTCAAATGCATCTTTCCAGAAATCCCGTATAAACCCATCTTCTTTTTCTAAGTTTGGGCTTCTCTTCTGCATAAATTGTTGGAATCCAGTGGGGTCCTTTGAATGAATTGCAAAGGAAAGGGCACCATGAAGAAAATCAATGGGCAATGGCCTTTGCATTAGAATGGAAGTAAATTCCATCTGGGCTGTCATGATCCAAATTTTAGCAGTTCTCTCTTTTGGAATATTATCATAATTGAAAAAATAGATCATTAGTCTCAAAGGTATCAAGCCTGTAATTTCAGCACTTAAGATAACTGCAATGGCTGTACTTTCCATGATCATCTTGAATATTTACCTGTGCCTTCCATCCACTCATCAACTGCATTACCATACATCATTGGTGGAAGACATTCTATAAAGTCAAAGCAGATTCCTCTCTCTGAAAATGTGGAAAGTCTCTTATGAATGAACTTGTCCCTATCTTCTTCATACATAGAAAGTAACCCAACCCAGGTCCATTCAAAATGCAACAATAAGTGCAGTATTGCCTTAAATTGGTGGTTCTCATCCAGGAACATCCATTTGACAAACATTGCTGTTTCAGTAGTCATGAATGGAGCTGATCCATATGTGATCTAAATGGAGAAAAGTCAGAAGAACATAAAAATGAAGGATCTCTTCCAAAATAAAAATAATTAACACCAATGCATGTGGGTTTATTTAATCTATTCTCTGAGTTTGAGTGGTATACAAAAATAGTGTACCTAAACAATAGTTTTACATGACATCTGCAAATTTTCTCGTCAAGCAAAAAGGAGCAGCCCTTTCAAGATAATCTTACCTGTGGTTTGCTCAAACTTTTATTTCAGTGACCCACCTTTTGAATATAATAAATACCTGGTGAACCTCTCATATTGATTCATTTTTTGTCTCACCTGGGGAAATTTGTAGTTCCGTAGAGAGATTGCTATGTTGAGACAAGTGTTAACACGGGGTCCTCCAATGACAGCTACTGTGTTGGTCTGGTCATTACATTTGTAGTTGGGTATAAAGTCATCTTTTGTAGAGAGAAATTCCATTGCTAAATGGTAAGTTGTACTCTCCACATGATAATCAGTAGTGATATGGAAACCAAGGCTAACATTGGGTAAAATCCCAGAATATTCATTGATCTCCTTTACAGCAAATGCCAGAGCCAAAGTGTGTTGGTAATTATGAGTTATAAACCTTCAGGCAAAGATATAAACTATGTTATATATTTCTGTTTCAAATTTGGACAGTTCTTTTATATAAACATATGCATGAAGCCCTTCTGTTTGTTCTGGAAAAGTGGAATTTGGTCACAACCAAATAATAGCCCTAGATCACAACAACTAGAAAGCACTGACCTATCTGTGGCGACTTAACATTGAGCTAAGGTGGCATTTTCTCAGATCCCATTTGAAATACTTTATACAGTTCTGGAGATCTCAGTTTAAAAAAAGATATTGATAAGATTGAGTGAGTGAAGAAATAGGCAATAAAAATGATTCCAGGTTTGAGGGACAAAACATATAAGGAACTGAGGATGAACTGAATATGTTCAGCCTAGAGGACAGAAGGAAAGGCGTGACTTGATTGAAATCTTTAAATATATTAAAGAGTGTGAATAAGGTTCTAGAAAGTGGCATTCTCAATGTTAATTAAAACATAAGAACATGGTGACATAATTTCTAACAGACAGGAAGGAAGTTCAAAACGCTTGTTAAAAGGTATTAAATTCACAGAAAGATTAGAAGAACCTTGAAACCAACTTCCTTAGGAGGTAGTGGATTAAACACCAGTTTACTGAGTTTAAACATGCTGGGGATAAACTTATCTGTTTTCTATGTTTCTATCTGATTATATAGTCTATATGTTATCTGTATTTTCTGAGAGAAGTAAGCCAGTTCACACCTAAATGTATTATTTAAGTGGTTTCTCTTTTACATCTTGATGAAACAAAACATGAATAATTTGAAGATTAACCAGAGGATATATTTAATATGTAGATTAGTCAGTTTCTTGAGGAGAAAACAATTCATATAGTATTATCTGCATTTTCTTAGGTAAAGAAACCAGCTCTATTTCCCTCCACAGACCTAAGATAAAGATGAAGTATGCAAACAGAGTCCTATTTTATATCTGTTTTATATCTGGGTGAAATAAAAGGCAGAAAAACCCATCAAGATTAACCAAAGAGCTTATGCAATATTTAGTTATATTCAAACTTTTTTTACTTTCAGCTAGGGACTTTGTTGAAGGGAGAAAGTTTCTTGATGAGAATGAAATTAATATACTTTACAATTAAAACTAATAATATTCATCTCAATTTCAACATCAGTATTGAAATTAAAAATAATTAAATATGGTCACTGGAACTGGTCATATCAACTGACTAGCAACCAATATATTTAAGCATAAAAGTGAAAGAAAACACATTTAGATGTTAATGAGTGGAAAGATGAGATTGTGGTATGAGTAGTAGTAGTAGTAGTAATAGTAGTAGTAGTAGTAGTAGTAGTAGTAGTAGTAATAGTCAGATACTTACAGGTACTGATCAAGGACTTCATTACTAGGAAGGCTATGAAAAGTGATCTCATTTGTAAGAAAGAGAACCTGATAAAAAATAGCAGCAATGGTTAAATCTCCAGACTGATAGTATTTATGAACAATTGGAAGAGGACTACTAAGTTTGCAGGAATAGGGAGGAGAAATGCTCATCATAGTTGAAAAAAATGTAAAACCAATGTTCTGAATATAACCAATTCTTTGTTATACGTAGTCATTATAGACATCAAACAGTAGCTCCTAAGGACCACTCATTAATTGTATCTAAAATTAAGATAATGAATTTTATCTAAAGCCAAGAAATGTGTTACAGATGAAATACTTAATCCTACCTGCTTACAAATCTTTATTTTTGAATATAACCTAATGACTATAACATGTAGTCATTGTAGACATCAAACAGTAACTCTTATGTGACCATTCAACTGAGTAGCTGGACATTCAGTAGTATTATCTTAAGACAATGAATTTAGGAAAAATAGGAAGCATCATAGATGAAATACTAATCCTACCTACCTACACTTCCGTTTTTCTAAGCAGATATTAACAGAATGCAAGATCTTAATCCGGGGTGATTATTTTTACAGTGCCTGCTGGAATTCCCTTAAGGTTGGTAGAAGAAGGGACAATAACTACCCTTAATCAGTAATCAGTATCATTCTTTGCAACAGTACTTTGAAAAATATCAGAAGGAAATATGTATATCGTATTGCAATAGACACAGCTGCATGATTATGAACCTTTGGAAGTAAAAAAGGGGGGGAATAAGACTTTATATGCATAGAAGAAAACAAATGAAAACACCTGTGTTGGGGGGAGGATAGAAACACACCTGTTGAGGTTATTTTGCCCAGCAATTTTGCTTCATACATAATACTTTTTAAAATACTTAATACTTTGGTTTAAAAACAAAACCTAAGTTATTCTATTTTTAATGCTTAATTTAATTGATTTTAAGGTATTGCACCAGCCATAGTATACTGTAACCATTATTTCAATTCACAAGCCATAATTTATAATGTAACCATTTCAAACTATTCCACACACAATAAATTGAAGCAAACCATTTTAAAATATTCTACACTCAATAATTTTAAGTAAAACTATTTAAAAAAATATGCACAATACATTCAAAGTATTGAGTACAGAATTTTTAAAAATGGTTTATTCTAATTTATTTTGGATAGAATCTTTTTTAAATGGTCTAAGACAATTTAAAAAAAACAATCCACACAGAATAAACTGAAGTAAAACATTTTAAAATATTCTATAGTCAATACTTTTAAGTGAAACAATTTTTAAAAAATCTATGCACAATAAATAAAATATTATTTAAAAAATACGTTAAAAAATAAAAGAAAAAAACCTGGGTCACTTACCAGCAGGCAGAATCAGCAGAACTCCGAAGCGATGGATCCTTGCAGCGATGGATGGAAGCAACAGGGAGCAGGCAGGCAGAGAGGCAGCAGGAACAGGAAAGACACTAAGCAGGTTGCCTGGCAGACTTAGCCAGCCAGGCAAGGCTAGAGAGTGGGGGGCGGGAGGGAAAGCTAGGCCGCCTTCATCGCCAGCCCGTGGCTTTCACTAAGGAAGACCTGAAGGCTTTCCCTCGCAAAAGCTGGGCCGCCACCACCCACCCGAAGCCTCCCGACTCCCGCCACCAGGGCTTAGTTACTTACCTGAGGGGCAAGCAGCAAGCTCCTGGAGGGCGAAGGGAGTTTTCAAAAGGAGGTCAAGTGTGAAGCTTTTAAATGCTTCGCCTCCAGCCTGCTCACTGATTGGCTGGACTCCAGCCAATCAGTGAGCGGCAGGCTGGGCTGGCTTAGTGCAGATGGGCGGGGGAGCGAGCAAGCGAGCTGTGACGGTCCAGTAAGGGCACTTTGCAGCGACAGGGGCCAGGACTGGTACTGGCAGTCCTGGAAGTTAATTACTTCTGGGTTCACTGACCAACCGGTCAACAAAGACTGGCAAGGACCGGTAAGAACCCACCCCTGATGCATACAAAGAATCTTCCGTGAATACTATTATATTCATTCAACCTCTGGAAGTACTTCACCCTAGAATGTAGGGGAATGTACAACTAATTCCCACAACACTGTCATACTATTTAGTAAGGCTGTATTACTATTTTTCTTCTCATTTTCCTATTACTTTTCTACTTATTACCATAACTTTTTTACTTGTATCTTTATGATTTATATTGTTCTATTTATTTTCCTGGTATGATTTATGTTGATTGCTCATTGAGTATCCTTTGACTATCACAAAGTGTTGTATCTTATGATTTATGATGAATGTATTTTTATGTTGTCTACGATCATGATTTATCCCTTATAGCTTTTATGTACATGGAGACTTATACACTGAAGACAATTCCTTGTGTGCCCAATCACACTTGGCCAATAAAGAATTCTATCACTCAAGCTCTAGAAGGACATCATCCTGGAATGTAAATGATAAAGTCAATTTGAATTGGAGCTTTGGAATGGAGGTTGAGCCTATTATGGTGGAGTTATGCTTCCCCAACTAACAGATGGGCATTTTCAGAATGTTCCTTCTGCTCTCTCTGGTTTTCAAGATCCTGCACCAATCAGGAGAACATTTGTGGTACCATATGTGGCATGCCTGGGGACGCAGTGGCTAAGATGATGAGTTTGTTGATCAGAAAGGTAGGCAGTTTGGCAGTTCGAATCCCATTCCGAGGTGGCACAGTGGTTAAATGCAGCACTGCAGGCTACTTCAGCGTTCTGCAGTTCGGCTGTTCAAATCTCACCGGCTCAGGGTTGACTCAGCCTTCCATCCTTCCGAGGTGGGTAAAATGAGAACCCAGATTGTTGTTGGGGGCAATATGCTGACTCTGTAAACTGCTTAGAGAGGGCTGAAAGCCCTATGAAGCAGTATAGAAGTCTAACTGCTATTGCTATTGCTGGTGCTGCTTAATAGAGAGAGTTCCTGTTACTTGTCCCAGCTTCTGCTAACCTAGTAGTTCAAAAGCATGTAAAAAAGCAAATAGAAAAAAATAGGAACCACCTCTGGTAGGAAGGTAATAATGTTCCATGCAGTTCCACCACAAATCCGCAAAGCCCTTATCCGTGGAGACATAAGCGCGAAGACTAATTTGCGCCATTCGAAACGCTAAGGAAAAACACGACCCTACCGCGATGACATAATCGTGGAGGGCAAATCCGCGCATTCCCAAGCACTCAGCATCCTAACCCTAACCCTAACCCTAACCCTAACCCTAACCCTAACCCTAACCCTAAACCTAAACCTAAACCTAAACCTAAACCTAACCCTAAAACAAACCCCTAAACCTAATCCTAACCCTTACCTTAATTTAAATCCGCTTTCTGCCGCCGCGCTGTTTTAAAGCACCCTTCTGTTGCTGCACTGTTGTCGCGGTGGTGATGAGGCATGGTGATGACGTCGCGGCTTTAGCGATGCAATTTTATCACCACTATTTTGACGAGCTCGGTTTTTTAGTGCCACGGTTCCATGCACCTTCCGCAATTAGTCATGCCAGCCACAAGACCATAGAGATGTCTTCAGGAAGCGCTGGCTATTCAGCTTTGAAATGGAGATGAGCACCACCCCCTAGAGTTGGGAATGACTAGCACATATATGCAAGGGGAACACCTTTACCTTTACCTTACAAGGCATGCCAGCTATGACCATTCCGCTGGCAGATTGATGAGGCCATGTTTATTCCCTAGCTTTACCTATGCATCAGTGTATGGTGTCCTGGGCACCCTGAAAGATACATTGATACATTAGATGTCATCTAAAGCTCAGGAATAATAATTAAGAATATGTCTTAGTTAAAGAATCCATCAATGGTTGGACAGTGGTCCAACAGTGGTTACGACCGGGAGGACAGCAACAGACCACGCTGCGCCCAGATTGGTTGGGGCGCAGCATAGCCTGTTGCTAGCTGGTGGAGCCAGCTTGGCTAGGGCGCAGCATCATCAGTTGCCAGTCGCAGGGAGAGCACCCATTGGTTCCCCCGTTCTGACAGCCTGTTTAAATAGCTGTCAAGCGGGGAATACATGTGAATCGCTGTGAATAGTTGCTAGACAATAAACCTGAGTTCTTTTGATGTCCTGGCCCTCGTCTCTTCCTTTCCTTCGATCCACAAAAGATGGCCCCATTTTTTCTGGCCTAGCTCCTTACCTGATACACCAAAGTGGCTCTCAAACTTTGAGAATTGCAGAAAGGGATGTTAATTGGAATTTTCCTGTATGATTAGGGGGGATATTGGGAAACCTTAAAAAGGCAAATAAGGCACATGTTATGACTTAGGTTTTTTTTATTAACAGAATCTCAAAACACCTCAAAGCTGATAAACGTTTGCCTTCACATGTATCTGGAAAACATTGGTATTATGAGTGATATAAAACAGACATTTTCTTTCCTTTTCACAGGGATGCTATGAAGCTCATGAAATGCAGGATTTAAGTCTGTTCATTTTTACATTAATCCACATGATATCACTAAATATTTTTAATATCTTCTTCTTGATTAGTTATCCCTTACTATTTGGATAAAGGCTCAGAATAATTATCTAACAATTCAAAGAAAAGATGCAGGGCAGTTGAAATGAACTGCTCAGTGCAATTGGTTTGCATGTCATATTGATGTGACGATGGAGGGAAGAATACAGAATAAGAACCTGTTAAAAGTAACCAATTCAGCTTTATGCAAAGGGTCATTTTAATTTCTTCATTAATTGCTTCTTCTCATTTAGATCAGGTCTCAAAATAATGATATAGCATTTTGGGAAAAAGATGCAGCCCAGTAAACCAGCTGCTGAAGCCAAAATGGAGAAGATTTCCACAGCCACCATGTATTTTCCCTTGGTACTCAAATAGGTGGGAACAAATGACACCCAGACACTGCTAAATACCAACATGCTGAAGGTAATAAATTTGGCTTCATTAAAGCTGTCAGGCAAATTTCTAGCTAGGAAGGCCACAGTGAAACTGATAGCAGTCAAGAACCCCCAAAACCCAAGGACTGCATAAAACATTGCTGTCGAACCTTCATTACATTTCAGAACAATTTCTTCAGCCATGGAGTGCATGTCAGAATCTGGGAAGGGAGGAGAAACTATGAGCCACAACAGACAAATGCAAAACTGTGACAGCGAGCAAGATAGGACAATAGAGACAGCCAACCCTTTCCCCACCCATTTTCTCATTTTGGATGCAGGCTTCGTGGCCATGAAAGCAAGGACCACTATGATTGTTTTTCCCAACACACAAGAAAGGGCTACAGAGAAGAGGATGCCAAAGGCAGTTTGTCGCAAGAGACATTTCACTTGGTCAGGTTGCCCAATGAAGAGCAAAGTGCAAAGGAAAGAGAGCAGGAGAGCAATGAGAAGGCTATAAGTGAGGTTCCTATTATTGGCTTTAACAATAGGTGTCTCCTGATATTTCATGAATATCCCGAGCACCACAGCTGAGATGATAGAAAAGGGTATTGCAATCACCGCCAAAGAAATCCCCAGAGGTTCTTGATAAGTTAAATACATTTTGGAAGGCAACTATCCTTATCCTTGTTTGGATATTGATCCTCCGGACATGGGAAACAGTCATCCAAGTCTGGAAAAAAAACATTCATAGTAACATTATTGTTTTGAAGTATCATCATTTCATTGTCAATACTACATTTATTGCATTCTGAAGATTTATTAAGCTCCCATCTGGATTACTGGATTGCCCTTTATATAGTGCTACCCTTAAAGAACATTTGAAAGCAATAACTAGTCTGCAATGTAATGTCACATGAACTTACAATATGTGTGTTCCATAACTCGCTATTTCTACTACTCCAACATGAGCTATAGTGACCTGTAGTT
The DNA here is from genome assembly GCF_009769535.1 of Thamnophis elegans. Lineage (NCBI taxonomy): Eukaryota > Metazoa > Chordata > Lepidosauria > Squamata > Natricidae > Thamnophis > Thamnophis elegans. Next base: position 131,062,207 of record NC_045558.1, on the reverse strand, counting down.
GCTTACCACATTCAATTCAAATTGCTGGTTATCACCATTATATCTCTGAATGTCATTGGTCAAATTATATGTGAGACCACATTAAATAGTGTCTATCTTTATCAAAAAGCCAGATTGATGGGCAGGCCTCAGATCATTTGTATGAAATGTCGTCATATGAGAGTTTGGAGTTGTATCTTGTCTGTAGTTTCCAGGATTTTGCAACACTTCTCTACCTGAATTATGAGGTATTCCTATTGCTTCTTGGCCTTTTGGCTAAGATCAAGTGTAGAGGCATTGTTAAATTTTTATCCCCGTGGCAGACTGGGAAATCTTTGCTATTCCCCCAATGAGTTGGGATAGGATGGGGGTTGACTCATGAGGCTGATTAGTATGATATCTTGTGATTTTAAAATATACACAGACGGATCCTGGAAACGAGCTTCAAATAACAGATCTCAAAAGAAGCCAGCATGGCTGCATAAAGAACTCTCTGATAAATTGAAAGACAAAAAGGACAAGTAAAGGCGAAACTCGAAAAATTAAAATATCGTGAAAAGTTCATTTATTTCAGTAATGCAACTTTAAAGGTGAAACAAATATATGATATAGACTCATTACATGCAAAGCAAGATAGTTCAAGTCGTGATTTGTCATAAGTGTGATGATTATTACTTACAACTCATGAAAATCCCAAATCCACAATCTCAGTAAATTACAATATTGTGAAAATGTGCAATATTCTAGGCTCAAAGTGTCCCACTCTAATCAGTTAATCAAGTCATAACACCTGCAAAGGGTTCCTGAGCCTTTAAATGGCCTCTCAGTCTGGTTCAGTAGGAATCACTATCATGGGAAAGACTGTTGACCTGACAGTTGTACAGAAAACCATCACTGACACCCTCCATAAGGAGGGAAAGCCTCAAAAGGTAATTGCAAAAGAAGTTGGATGTTCCAAAGTGCTGTATCAAAGCACATTAATAGAAAGTTATGTGGAAGGGAAACGTGGAAAAAAAGGTGCACAAGCAGCAGAGATGACTGCAGCCTGGAGAGGATTGTCAGGAAAAGGCCATTCAAAAGTGTTGGGGACTTTCACAAGGAGTGGACTGACGCTGGAGTCAGTGCATCAAGAGCCACACAGATGGATCCTGGACATGGGCTTCAAATGTCATATTCCTCTTGTCAAGCAGCTCCTGACCAACAAACAATGTCAGAAGCTAAAGAAAAACAGACCTGGTCTGTTGCTCAGTGGTCCAAAGTCCTCTTTTCTGATGAGAGCAACTTTTGCATCTCATTTGGAAACCAAGGACCCAGAGTATGGAGGAAGAATAGAGAGGCACACACTGCAAGATGCTTGAAGTCCAGTGTGAAGTTTCCACAGTTTGTGTTGATTTGGGGAGCCATGTCATCTGCTGGTGTTGGTCCACTGTGCTTCATTAAGTCCAGGGTCAATGCAGTCATCTACAAGGAGATTTTGGAGCACTTCATGCTTCCTTCCACAAACGAGCTTTAAGGGGATGCTGACTTCATTTTCTAGCATGACTTGGCACCTGCCCACACTGCCAAAAGCACCTAAACCTGGTTCAATGACCATGGTATTGCTGTGCTTGATTGGGCAATAAACTTGCCTGACCTGAACCCCATAGGGAATCTATGGGGCATTGCCAAGAGAAAGATGAAAGACATGAGACTGAACAATGCAGGGGAGCTGAAGGCCGCTATTGAAACATCCTGGTCTTCCATAACACCTCAGCAGTGCCACAGAATGAGAGCTTCCATGCCATGCCGCATTGAGGCAGTAATTGCTACAAAAAAGGCCCAAACCAAGGACTGAGTACATATGCATGCTTATACTTTTTAGAGGTCTGATATTGTTCTATGTATAATCCTTGTTTTATTGATTGCATGTAGTATTCTAATTTTCTGAGATTGTGGATTTGGGGTTTTCATGAGCTGTAAGCCATATTCATCGCAATTATCACAAATCACGGCTTGAACTATCTTGCTTTGCATGTAATGTCTATCTCATATATTAGTTTCAACTTTTAAGTTGCATTACTGAAATAAATGAACTTTTGCAAGATATTCTAATTTTTCGAATTTCACTTGTATAAAAAGTGGAAAGAGGAGCACATAACCCAGGCAGAATATCAGCAAATAGCCTAAGCCTGAAAAGATGAAATTTGAAAACCTCCTAGAATCCATATGGGTCACTATAAAAGGAAAAAGGAACCACATTAGTATAGGTATATATTACAGGCTACCCAACTAAGCTGAAGAAATAGATGGTGTTTTTGCTAAAGAACTAACAAATGTATGTAGGAAATATACCATTGTACTAATGGGAGACTTTAACTGCCCTGATATCAACTGGGAGACCAACTCTGCAGAAAATGGGAGATTCTTACTAATAGAGAACAAGTGATAGAAGGATTTGAAATTGACAGAACTTTGGGTGAGTGTGACCATTTTATATGGGAATTCAATATAATGCAAACACAAGCAATAGAACCTAATATAGTCAGTATCCTAAACTTTAAAAGAGCTGATTTTAACAAACTCCAAAACAGTCTATGAAACATTCCATGGATGACAATCCTAATGTGGAAAATAATTTAAGAAGTGTGGGAAACTGAAAAATATGATCATGAAAACTCACAGCAGCACAATACCACTGAAAATGACAAACAAGAAACCAAGAATAAACCAGCATGGTTGCACAGAGATATTTTTGATTAACTGAAATACAAAATGGGAAAGAATGGAAAAAAAAAACTATCCAAGAATAGACATTGAAAGTCACAAACCTAGCAGAGATGGTTAAAATATCTGCATATCTTAAGGACTATTCAAACGAGAGATATAAACGAGACTGGGAAAAATGGATTGACTATATTCAAAATAAATATGGGTCTAGGAAATTTGAGATAGCTTATGATTAAGATCAGGAATGATACAAATTGTTTATAGTTAGCCTAACAAGGAGGAGCTAAGCTCAATTTAAGACGTTATTAATTTTCTACTTTCTCTTTAAGCATATTTTAAACTGTTTTTGTTTAAGATTTATACCTTGTATTGGTTCTGGGAAGTCATGGGGGAGGTTGGGGGGGGTTGGAGGGAGGGGGGAGGGAGGGGAGTATACTTGGTTGGAGGAGGGGTGTTGGATTTTAAGGTAATATGATTGTATATGTATACTGTTATTTTTTCTTTTTTATTTACATTGAAATGGAATTATAAATACCATCAACACAAAAGGGAGTTTGCTCAGAAGCTGAAATACACCAAGTGAATTACAGGACGAGTGGGAAGCAGAGGAGAGAAGAAAGATAGGAAGAGAGGGACAGGAGAGAGGGTGAGGGGAGGTAGATGAGGTATATAAGGAGGAGTGGTAAGGGAAGAAAGGAGAAGGAGTAACGAAGGGGAAGTAGAGTAGAAAAGGATAATGGGGGGGGGGAGAAAAGAGGTAGAGAGTGGGAGGAGAGACAGGGAAGAAAGTTTTGGATAAGGTATAAATATGGTTATGGAGAACAGAGGAGCCAATAACTGTTTTTTTTTCCCCTTTGGTAGTGGATGGCAAGATTAATTGATGTAATTATTTAATATAACAACATGACATTGACTATGTAATAGTATACATGTGATTATATGCTATGAAAATGGAAAATAAAAGAAAAAATATATGGGAAAAAATGTCAAAGATAATTTTTAAAAAGTTTCTTTCAACTTCTAAATAACAAGAAAAAAAGTCAAGGAAACAGTATGTCCACTAAATAGAGAAGATGGCGAGGGAAATAACAGGCAGCAGAGAGAAAGCGGAGCTACTTAAGTATAAGTATAATCTTTATTGTTATTGTACTTAAATACAATGAAATTGGTAACTTAACAGATTCTTTGCATCAGTCTTCATGCAAAAATAAACTATAGCTCAACCTACAAAAAACCTAACTCTAAAAGACAGAGTATAAATAAAAATTAAAATAAAAAAGAAAATGATTACAGAACAACTATCTGATCTTGACAAATATAAATAACCAGGACCTGATGGTTTGTAGCCCAGAGTTCTGAAGGAGCTGACATATATTATCTCAGAACCATTGTACCATATCTTTCAAAAATCCTGGAACACTGAGAAATTACCTTAATATTGGAAAAGAGCTGATGTGGTTTCCATCTTCAAAAAAGAAAAAAAAACAGATCTAGGAAACAACAGCTCAATCAGCCTAACATCAATATCTGGAAAGATACTGTAAAAGTCCATCAAAAAACAGATCTTCAAACATTTAGAAATAAATAAAGTTATAAGTAAAACCCAGCACGCGTTTGTTAAAAACATATCATGCCAAACCAATATTACTTCATTCTTGACAAAGTGGCTAAATTAGTAGACCAGCAAAATGCTGTGTGGGTAGTACTTGTTCCATCTTGTTCCATCTTTGATGATAGGGGGAGAGATTTTAGTCCCCTCAGAGAGGGCCCACAATCTGGGCGTCCTCTTGGATATGTGGCTTAGTTTAGAAGAACAGCTGATGTCCGTGACCAGGGGGTCCTTTTACCAGGTTCGCCTGGTACATCAGTTGCGCTCCTTCCTGGATCGGGATGCTCTGTGCACAATCACTCATGCCCTCGTCCTTTTTCGCCTGGACTACCGTAACGCTGTCTACATGGGGCTGCCCTTGAAGAGCACCCGGAGGCTTCAACTGGTCCAGAATGGGGCTGCACGGGTTATCATGGGGGCACCTAGGTGCTCCCATGTTACACCCCTTTTAGGCGGTCTGCACTGGTTGCCGGTTGTCTTCTGGGTGTGATTCAAGGTACTAATTATGACCCTGGCTTAGGCCCAGGGTACCTGCAAGACCACCTACTGCTACCGGTAGCCTCCCATCGTCCAGTGCGATCCCACAGAGTTGTATTGTATTGTATTTGTTTTATTTGTATGCCACCCTTCTCCAGGAGGGACTCAGGGCAGTGAACAACTCAGGGGAGAAAGGGAACATAAACAACAGTACACATAATTAAAATACACAAAAATCACACAGCCATACCAGTCGAGAGGGAAGGGAACTCATTAACCCCAGACCTGCCGACACAGCAGGTTTTGACGGCTTTCTGGAAAGCCTGGAGAGAGGTGAGGGTCCGAATCCCTGCGGGGAGTTCATTCCAAAGGGCCGGAGCTGCTACAGAGAAGGCCCTCCCCCGGGTAGTAGCCAGATGGCATTGGCTGGTGGACGGAACCCGGAGGAGGCCGACCATGTGAGATCTAACGTGTCTTTGGGAGGTAATTGGCAGCAGGCGGTCTCTCAAGTACCCAGGTCCAATACCATGAAGGGCTTTATAAGTTACGACTAGCACTTTGAAGCATATCCGGAGACCGATCGGTAGCCAGTGCAGCTTGCGGAGGATAGGTGTAACGTGGGTGTACCGAGGTGCACCCACAATCGCTCGTGCGGCTGAATTCTGGATGAGTTGAAGTCTCTGAATACTCTTCAAAGGCTGCCCCATGTAGAGCGCATTGCAATAGTCCAGTCTTGAGGTCACGAGGGCATGAGTGACTGTTGCGAGTGCCTCCCGGTTCAGGTAGGGGCACAACTGGTGCACCAGGCGAACCTGGGCAAATGCCCCCCTGGTCACAGCTGACAGGTGATGTTCTAAAGTCAGTTGTGGGTTCAGGAGGACTCCCAAGTTGCGCGCCCTGTCTGAGGGGCGTAAATTGTCACCCCCCAGCCTGAGTGATGGAATACTGGCCAAATTCTTGGGAGCAAAACACAACAGCCACTCGGTCTTGTCTGGATTGAGTACAAGCTTGTTAACCCGCATCCAGACCCTGACAGCCTCCAGGCACTGGCACATCATGTCAACCGCTTCACTGAGTTGGCACGGGGCGGACAGATACAGCTGAGTATCATCCGCATATTGATGGTATTTAATCCCGTGCCGTCGAATGATCTCACCCAGTGGCTTCATGTAGATTTTAAACAGAAGGGGGGATAGGACCGAACCCTGAGGAACCCCATATTTCAGGGGCCTAGAGGTCGACCTCTCTCCCCCAACTAACACCGACTGTGACCTGTCCGAGAGGTAGGAGGAGAACCACTGAAAAACGGTGCCGCCCACTCCCACCTCTCGTAACCGTCGCAGAAGGATACCATGGTCGATGGTATCAAAGGCCGCTGAGAGGTCAAGGAGCACCAGGATGGAGGAATGACCTCCATCCCTGGCTCTCCAGAGATCATCGGTCAGTGAGACCAAAGCGGTTTCCGTGCTGTAGCCAGGCCTGAATCCAGACTGAAAGGCGTCCAGATAATTGGCTTCATCCAACGACCGTCGGAGTTGAGAGGCTACCACTTTTTCAACAACCTTCACAATAAAGGGAAGGTTGGAGACTGGACGGTAGTTGTTCAAACTAGCTGGGTCCAACGATGGCTTCTTCAGGAGGGGTCTCACCACCGCTATCTTCAATGCCGGTAGGAAGAAGCCCTCCCGAAGAGAAGCATCCACCATCGCCTGGACCCAGCTCCGCGTCACCTCCTTGCTGTTCGCGACCAGCCAGGAGGGGCACAGGTCCAGTACACACGTGGCAGCACTCACCGCTCCCATGGCCTTGTCCACTTCATCAGGAGCAACAGGTTGAAAGTCAGTCCAGAGGTGGTGCGGTACCCCAGCTGGCTCTGCGCAATTGGAGTCCAGCTCCATCCGAAGCCGAGCAACTTTGTCCGCAAGGAACTGGACATATTCCTCTGCTCTACCTTCTAAAGGGTTATCCGCAACCCTCGTATTTAGGAGGGAGTGGGTCACCCTAAACAAGGCAGCAGGCGAGACTCAGCGGACGCTATCAGAGCGGCAATGTGATTGTTCTTAGCTGTCCGTATTGCCGATAGATATGCTCCGATGCAGGTTTTCAGAAGTGCTCGGTCTGACTCAGATTTACTGGCCCTCCAGTGGCGCTCTAGGCATCTCTTTTGGCACTTCATCTCCTGGAGGTCCTCGGTAAACCAAGGAGCCCTCCTGGATCCACTGCTGCGGATCGGCCGTAAAGGCGCAATTCTGTGGAGAGCCTCAGACGCTACCGAGTTCCAAGTAGCAACTAAGGTCTCCACCAAACTGCGGGTGAGAGTATCAGGCATAATGCCAAGCGCTGTCTGGAAACCCTGAGGATCCATAAGACGCCTGGGGTGGAACCACCTAATCGGTTCCTCCTCCCTACAGCGGGGGATTGGTCTCCGAAAGTCAAGCCTCAGTAGGAAGTGGTCTGACCATGACAGGGGCAAGATCTCACTACCCCTCAAACCAAGATCACAACTCCACTGCTCTGAGAGAAATATGAGGTCGAGTGTATGACCCGCTGAGTGGGCCGGGCCCTGAATTACTTGGGTCAAGCTCATGGCTGTCATGGAAGCCATGAACTCCTGTGCTCCATCAGAGTGTTCACCGAGCGAAGGCAAGTTGAAGTCCCCCAGTATCATAAGTCTGGGGAACTCAACTGCCAGCTCGGCTACTGACTCGAGGAGCAAAGGGAGGGCTGTTGTCACTCTGTTGGGAGGCAGGTACGTCAACAACAAGCCCACTTGACCTGCAAGGTCCAACTTCACCAGCAAGGACTCACACCCGACAAGCTCCGGAGCAGAGTTGGCCTCCTGAGGGTGCCGTCAGCCAGACAGTGTCAGCTAGCGACCCCCAGGGGGAGAGCCTTCTCTGTGGGAGCACCTTCCCTCTGGAATGAGCTGCCCCCAGAGCTTCGTATAATCCCCGACATCCGATCCTTCCAACGCGCCCTAAAAAGTTGGCTTTTCCAGCAAGCCAGCCTGGCCTGAACAAAACAAAATAAATTATTGGTCATTGTTAATTTTAATTCATTTTTTTAAAAAAAATGTTATTGTCAATTCTTATTGGGTTTCTTTGGGTTATTCTATTTAATTTTTTTTAACTTTTGTAGTATGTGTTTCTTTTAATGTTGTACGCCACCCTGATTCCTTGGGAGAAGGGCGGCATATAAATCTAATAAACCTAAACCTAACCTAAACCTAGTACAGTGTAGACTATAGTATATATAGTATATACTTCAGCATGGTATTCAACAAAGTGGTGTAGGGTCTCCTGCTTAAACAGAGGTCTAATGTCCCTTCCAATTCTATTCTGAATTGAATATTTATTAAAATTCATCCCCTGTTATATTTATTATATAATTGATACATTTAATATATTCCATTGCTTACCCAATTGATCTGCTGTCTTCCCTTCTGGACATAATTTACAGTCATAGCAACAGGATAATTTTCCTTCCACTTTCATTTTGCTATGGCCAAGAGGACACTTCTTGTTACAGATGGAAAGAGGTAATGTCTGTTCATAAATAAAATGAGAATTCACACAAAGAATGCATTTTTGGCAGATTATTCTTTTTATCAATTATACATATACAAACTCTTCATACTTAATCCAAACATTGATATTGCAAGCACCAACGACACCCTCACCCATCTCTTTCACTTTAGAAGTTTCTGTTCATATTCAAAAGAGAGAAAAAATACCCATTCACTCCTTTCGGCCTTCCAATGGGCCTGAAGATCTCATCTTGCCAACTGGCTTGGTGTCTTGAACTTTCAACTGCATGGGAAAACTGGGAAGCTTTCAGATTCAGGTTAAAGTCAGGGTTCCAAATAGCATTCAAAAATATACCAGAATCCAAGGCAAAGGATTCCTCAAAGTTCCAATTTATTAAGAGAGCCATATCTGGGAAAACCCAAATCCGAAAGCTTCCAGGTTTTCCCACCCAGCTGAAAGTTAAAGATCCTGTCCATACACCCCCAAGTCCATCACATGGCCCAATCTTCCATTGCCTATGCTGGCAGTTTCACCCATCCAGTTCCGTCCAGGTGCAGAGACAAAAGATGACCTTGGCTTTTAGAAAGAACTTGTTATGAGTACATCTCACCCAATTCTGAAAAAAAAAAAGCCTCTCCCATTTCCCACAATAGAAAAATGCATAGTAGAATAATAGGAAGTGTGGCAGGCCTGAGGTCCAAAGGAAATGATAGCTTGCAGATCTGGCACTTGGATCTTCAAAGTGGAAATATCATTCTGGGTTTTTTAAGGACTAAGCTAAGATCCTACCTCCCCACTTCCTTCTCCTTTTATCAATCGTTTATCAATTTAATGTCAATATTATTGTTTTAATGTTTTACAGTTACAAGCCACCTCAAGTCACTTCTAGGTGCCTATCCCTAGGTGAGATGGGTAGCATAAAGATTTAACAAATAAATAATAATGCATGTAAGTCGAGCCCAATTTGAGCCCAAAATTTCTGTTGCTAAGTGAGACAGTTATTAAGTGAGTTTTGCTCCATTTTATGACTTTTCTCGCCATAGTTGTTAAATGAATCACTGCAGTGGTTAAGTTAGTAACAAAGTTAAGTGAAACTGACTTTCCCATGGAACGACAAAAGGTGATCACATGACTTTGGCACACTGTAACGTTCATAAATATGAATCAGTTGCCAAGCATCTGAATTTTGATCACATGACCATGGGGATGCTACTATGGTTGTAAGTGTGAAAAACTACTTATATTTCTTCCCATGTCATTGTAACTTCAATGAATAATATCCGGTCTGCTAACTGCTTGCTTATTCCAAATGTTGCTGAGATGGGGTTGTTTAATCATTTATTCCATGGGTATCAAACTTGCGGTATTATGTTGCCATTATGTGACATATCATGATATTTTTTCCCTTTTTGGAGCTCGGATGAGCATTGCCTGCACATGGTGCATGTACCTATGGGCTGCCAGTTTGACACCCCTGATTTACTCCATCAATCTGTGACTAATAATTTCAAACAAAGAGAAAAATGAAACCACCTGGTTAAACATGAGAGGGCCAATTGGCGTCCTTGCCAGAAATGGTGAGTAGCTTGTCTGGGGGAGCCATGGGGTCAATCTTTCCGATTTGGATTTTCAAAAAGGACTTGTTTGGAAATGTGATCCAATTTAAAATATCAAGTCCGGTTTCTAATTCCCATTGGGGCCAAAAGAAACCTGTTCTCCACCACTGTTGTTAAAGGAGACTTGTTGCAAAAACGGTGGAGCTGACGAAAGTTGACAAAAAAGAGGAAAGAAACAGAAAGTTATCAGGAATCTTTGAAGGGGATGTGGAAATTTCAATTTGTTTCTTTCACCTTGGCCTAGTCTTAAAAAAGGTAAGCTGTTCCATTTTGGATCATTCCACACTGTTTTGAACTGGGTGTGTGTGTTGTCCCAAAGGTACTTTTTCAAAAAAACCAAAAACCCTGGACTTGTTTGAAGAAGTTTGGATTCTCACCCAAAAGCTGATTCATTTCTGAACTGAACTGGAAAGGAACTACAGTTTATTCATGAAAAACATACCCTTGGCACATTTGAATCTTAGTAACTCAAAAATTCAGCTGGTGAGGAATAATAATGCTATTCAGTAGCATTTTTCAAGTTTCTACATATAAAATTGTCAAACATAATGGATTGAACATGATCCAGTACATACCATTTTAAACATAAAATGAAGTCCGCATGTTACATATTTCTGTTTCTATATCTAAGCCTTAGATTTATATTCATTTTTTTTAATTTCTTTCATATGAAATATCAAGGAGTTCTATGTAGCTTTCAAAACTATCTATAAAGTGTTCTGTTAAAATAACACAACCCTGATTTCCTAATCTGAATGATTTCCCAGAATTTTGGATTAGCCAACATTACTTGCCAAGGTGATCGCAGGAAGAGCTTCCATCTCCTCTCATTCATTTTTCGTCCCCCTTTGAGTTTGGAAGAGCGCATGGCCTTCAGAGCATATGCCACAGCATAGACTGCATTGTAGACACTGTACTATGTCCATTTGTGGTGGTCTCAAAGACAGAATTAGGAAGAGACTCCAGCTTCTCTTCTCCAGTGCACATCCTTTCAGCCTTCTCATCTGCAATATCACTGGAGAATGAGCATTCAAATGCATCTTTCCAGAAATCCCTAATGAAACCATCATCTTTTTCTAAGTTTGGGTTTCTCTTCTCCATAAATTGTTGGAATCCAGTCAGCTCCTTTGAGTGAATTGCAAAGGAAAGAGCACCATGAAGAAAATCATGGGCAATGGCCTTTGCATTCGAAGGGAGGTGAATTCCATCTGGGCTGTCATGATCCAAACTTTGGCTGTTCTCTCCTTAGGAATATTATCATAATTGAAAAAATAGATCATTAGTCTCAAAAGTACCAAGCCTGTAATTTCAGAATTTAAGATAACTGCAATGGCTGTACTTTCCATGATCACTTTGGAAATTTTACCTGCACCTTCCATCCACTCAGCAGCTGCATTTCCATACATCACTGGGGGAATATATTCTGTAAAGTCAAAGCAGATTCCTCTCTCTGAAAATGTGGAAAGTCTCTTTTGAATGAACTTGTCACTATCTTCTTCATACATAGAAACTAACCCAACCCAGGTCCATTCAAAATGCAACAATAGTGCAGTATCGCTTTAATTTGATGGGTTTCATCTGGGAACATCCATTTGACAAACATTGCTGTTTCAGTAGTCATGAATGGAGGTGATCCATATGTGATCTAAATGGAGAAAGTCAGAAGAACATAAAAATGAAGGATCTCTTCCAAAATAAAAACAAAAATTAAACACCAATGCATGTGAGTTTATTAATCAATTCGCTAGGTTGAGTGGAATAAAAAAATAGGGTACCTAAACAATAGTTTTACATGACATTTGCAACTTTGCTCATCAACCAAAAAGGAGCAGCCCTTTCAAGATAATGTTACTTGTGGTTTGCTCAAACTTTCATTTCAGTGACCCGTCTTTTGAATATAATAAATACCTGGTGAACCTCTCATATTGATTCATTTTTGGTCTCACCTGGGGAAATTTGTAGTTGCACAGAGAGATTGCTATGTTGAGACAGGTGTTAATACGGGGTCCTCCAAAGACCGCTATTGTGTTGGTCTGGTCATTACATTTGTAGTTGGGTATAAATTTATCCTTTGTAGATAGAAATTCCATAGCTAAATGATAAGTTGTAATTTCCACAGGATAGTGAGTAGCAATATGGAAACCAAGGCTAACATTGGGTAAAATCCCAGAATATTCATTGATCTCCTTTACAGCAAATGCCAGAGCCAAAGTGTGCTGGTAATTATGAATGAAAAACCTTCAAGGAAAGATATAAACTATGTTATATATTTCTGTTTCAAATTTGGACAGTTCTTTTATATAAACATATGCATGAAGCCCTTCTGTTTGTTCTGGAAAATTGGAATTTGGTCACTACCAAATAATAGCCCTAGATCACAAAAACTAAAAAGCACTCATCTATCTGTGGTGACTTAACATTGTGCTAAGGTGGCATTTACTCAGACCCCATTTGAAATACTGTGTACAGTTCTGGAGATCTCAGTTAAAAAAAGATATTAATAAGATTGAGTGAGTGAAGAATAGGAAATAAACATGATTCCAGGTTTGAGGGACAAAACATATAAGGAACTGAGGATGAGCTGAATATGTTCAGCCTAGAGGACAGAAAGAAAGGCATGACTTGATTGAAATCTTTAAATATATTAAAGAGTGTGAATAAGGTTCTAGAAAGTGGCATTCTCAATATTAGTTAAAACATAAGAACATGGTGACATAATCTCTAACAGACAGGAAGGAAGTTCAAAACTATTGTAAAAAAGTATTAACTTCACAGAAAAGTTAAAAACCAGTTAACTGAGTTTAACATGCTGGGATAAACACATCCAATTTCTATATTTCTATCTTATTATGTTATCTATATCTTATCTGTATTTTCTGAGAGAAGTAAGCCCAATTCACACCAAATTGTATAATTTAAATGGTTTCTCTTTTATATATTGATGAAACAAAACATGAATAAGCTCAATATTAACCAGAGGATATATGTAATATTTAGATTAGTCAGTTTCTTGAAGAGAAAGACATTCATAAGTATTATCTACAGTATATCTGTATTTTCTAAGGAAAGAAAGCCAGCTAGACCTAAGGTAAAGAAGAAAACTCCATCAAGATTAACCAAAGAGCTTCTGCAATAATTCTTTTTACTTTCAACTAGGGACTTTGTTGAGGAAGAAAGTTTCTTGAGGAGAATGAAAATAATATACTTTACAATTAAAAGTAATAATATTCATCTCAATTTTAACATTAGGGCAGCTCTGAAATTAAAAATGACTAAATATGGTCACTGGAACTGGTCATATCAACTGACTAGCAACCAATAAATTTAAGCATAAAAGTGAAAGAAAATACATTTAGGTGTTAATGAGGGGAAAGATGAGGTTGTGGTATGAGTAGTAGTAATAGTCAAATACTTACAGGTACTGATCAAGGACTTCATTTTTAGGAAGGCTGTGAAAAGTGATCTCATTTGTAAGAAAGAGAACCTGATAAAAAATAGCAGCAAAAGTTAAATCTCCAGACTGATAGTATTTATGAACAATTGGAAGAGGACTACTAAGTTTGCAGGTGTCGGGAGGAGAGATGCTCTTCATAGTTGGAAAAATGTAAACCAATGTTCTGAATATAACCAATTCTTTGTAATACGTAGTCATTGTAGATATCAAACAGTAGCTCCTAAGGACCACTCATTAACTGTATCTAAAATTAAGATAATGAATTTTATCTAAAGCCAAGAAAATGTGTTACAGATGAAATACTTAATCCTACCTGCTTACAAATCTTTATTTTTGAATATAACCTAATGACTATAGCATGTAGTCATTGTAGACATCAAACAGTAACTCTTATGTGACCATTCAACTGAGTAGCTGGCCATTCAGTAGTATTATCTTAAGACAATGAATTTAGGAAAAATAGGAAGCATCATAGATGAAATACTAATCCTAACCTACCTACACTTCTGTTTTCTAAGCAGATATTAACAGAATGCAAGATCTTAATCCGGGGTGATCATTTTTACAGTGCCTGCTGGAATTCCCTTAAGGTGGTAGAAGAAGGGACAATAACTACCCTTAATCAGTAATCAGTATCATTCTTTGCAACAGTACTTTGAAAATATCAGAAGGGAACATGTTTATCGTATTGCAATAGACACGGGTGCATGATTATGAACCTTTGGAAGTTAAAAAAAGGGGGGACTAAGACTTTATATGGATAGAAGAAAACAAATGAAAACACTTCTGTGGGGGAGAGGATAGAAACACACCAGTTGAGGTTATTTTGCCCAGCAATTTTGCTTCATACATAATACTTTTTAAAATACTTAATACTTTGGTTTAAAAAACAAAACTTAAGTTATTCTATTTTTTAATGCTTAATTTATTTGATTTTAAGGTATTGCACCAGCCATAGTATACTGTAACCATTATTTCAATCCACAAGCCATAATTTATAATGTAACCATTTCAAACTATTCCACGCACAATAAATTAAAGTAAACTATTTTAAAATATTCTACATTCAATAATTTTAAGTAAAACTATTTTAAAAAATTCTATGCACAATACATTCAAAGCATGTTTTGGCATGTGTTACTGAACCTGGCTGGTTCGGAGGGAGGAGTCCATCTCACTGAAATGTGCCCCAGAGGGTTTTCAGGTGCTTCATCAGCCGCAACCCAGTGGAGGGGTGGGGGAGTGGCTGTCATCGTCCGAAGGTTTTAGTTCCTCGTAGGATCCCTGCCTCTGGAGCTTGTCGGGTGTGAGTCTCTGTTGATGGAAGTTGGACCTTGGTGGTCAAGTGGGTTTGTTGCTAATGTACCTACCTCCCAACAACGTTGCAATGGCCCTCCCCTCGCTCCTCGAGTCAGTAGCCGAGGTTGGCGGTAGAGTTCCCCAGGCTTATGGTTCTGGGGGATTTCAACCTGCGACGTTCTGATGGGTGCAGGGTCATGGCTTCCATTACAGCCATGGACTTGGCCCAAGGAATTGGGGTTCGACTCATTCAGCTGGGCACACGCTTGACCTCGTATTCTTTCGGAGCAGTGGAGATGTGATATAGAGTTGAAGGGCATTACAACTTTGCCCTTGTCATGGTCTGATCACTTCCTACTGAGGCTTGACTTTTGGAAACCAATCCCCCACTGTAGGGAGGGGGAACCGATTAGGTGGTTCCGCCCCAGGCACGTGATGGACCCTATGGGATTTCAGATGGCGCTTGGAAAATACTTGACACTATCGTCCACAATCCGGTGAAGTCCTTGGTCTCTGCTTCGAATATAGCGGCGGCGGGGGCTCTAAACCGGATTGTACCTTTGCGACCTCTCTGAGGCAGCAGATCCAGGAGGGCTCCCTGGTTTACCGAGGAACTCTGGGAGATGAAGTGCCAAAAGAGAAACCTAGAACGCCACTGGAGGCCAGTAAATTGAGTCAGACCGAGCACTGATGAGAGCCTTTATCATAGCCTAACTCGTGCAATATGGGTGGCAAAATGTTCGCATTTTGCCGCCCTTATTGCATCCGCTGAATCGCGCCCAGCCGCCTTGTTTAGAATAACCCACTCCCTCTTGAAAGGGAGGGATGCGGATGACCCTTTACAAGGAAGAGCTGAGGAATTTGCTCAGTATTTAACGGATAAAGTCGCTTGGATTCGGACAAAACTGGACTCCAATTGCACGATACCAGCCGAGGTACCGGGGGAAGGTCTTGAGCATAGTTTATGGATTGAGTTTCAACGTGCTTCTCCTGAGGAAGTGGACAAGGCCATGGGAGCGGTGAGTGCCTCCACCTGTATACTGGACCCATGTTCCGACCAGCAGGGAGGTGACACGCGGCTGGATCCAGACTATTAACACCTCTCTTTGGGAGGGAACCTTCCCACCCCTCCTAAAGGATGCGGTGGTGAGACCCCTCCTGAAGAAACCGTCTCTGTACCCAGCCATTTTGAGCAACTATCACCCAGTCTCCAACCTTCCCTTTGTTGGGAAGGTTGTTGAGAAAGTGGTAGCCTCTCTACTCCGATGGTCCTTCGATGAAGCCGATTATCTAGACTCCTTTCAGTCAGGTTTCAGGCCTGGCTACAGCACGGAAACTGCTTTGGTCGGGCTGATCGATGATCTCTGGCGGGCCAGGGATAGGGGTCACCCCTCTATCCTTGTGCTCCTTGACCTCTCAGCGGCCTTCAGTACCATTGACCATGGTATCCTTCTGCGACGGTTGCAAGAGGTGGGAGTGGAAGGCACCATCCTTCAGTGGTTCTCCTCCTACCTCTCGGACAGGTCGCAGTCGGTGTTGGTCGGAGGGCAGAGATCGACCCCAAGGCCCCTCAACTATGGAGTGCCGCAGGGTTTGGTCCTGTCCCCCATCCCATTTAACATCTACATGAAGCCGCTGGGTGAGATCATACACCAGCACGGGATTAAGTACCACCAATTTGCGGATGATACGCAGTTGTATCTGTCTGCCCCGTGCCAACTCAGCGAAGCAGTAGAAGTGTTGTGCCAGTGCCTGGAGGCTGTTAGGGTCCTGGATGGGAGCAAACAAGTTGGCACTCAATCCAGACAAGACCGAGTGGCTTCTGATGTTCCCTCCCAAAGATTGGCCAACTATTCCATCTCTCAGGCTGGGGGTGAAACTATAAGCCCCTCAGAGAGGGTTCGCAATTTGGGAGTCCCCCTGGATCCCCAGCTGACTTTAGAACACCATTTGTCGGCTGTGACCAGGGGGACCTTTGCCCAGGTTCACCTGGTGCACCAATTGTGACCCTACCTGGATCGGGAGGCCCTTCAGACAGTCACTCGCACCCTTGTGACCTCAAGACTGGATTATTGTAATGCGCTCTACATGGGGCTGCCCTTGAAGAGTGTTTGAAGACTTCAGTTAGTCCAGAACGCAGCCGCGCGAGCGATTGTGGGTGCACCCAGGTACACCCACGTTACACCTATCCTCCGTGAGCTGCATTGGCTACCCATTAGTCTCTGAATCCACTTCAAGGTGCTGGTCGCTACCTATAAAGCCCTACATGGCATCGGACCTGGGTACCTGAGAGACCACCTCCTACCGATTACCTCCCATAGACCGATCAGATCTCACAGGTTAGGTCTCCTCCGGATTCCATCCGCCAGCCAATGTCGGCTGGCGACCCACTGGGGGGGAGCCTTCTCTGTTGCAGCTCTGGCCCTCTGGAATGATCTCCCTGTTGAGATCCGGACCCTTACGACCCTCCCGGCTTTCCGCAAAGCCACCAAGTCCTGGCTGCTCCAGCAGGCCCGGAGGGGCTGTGAAATATCCAACCCCACGGAAATTGTGAATGTTGCGGTTTTGTTTTTAAAGTGTTGTCTTTGTCTAGTCTTCCCCCTTCCCTGTCTATTGTGAGCCGCCCGGAGTCCTTCGGGAGTGGCGGCATACAAGACAAATAAAAAAAACAAAAAAAACCCCAAAAAAAACAAAGTATTGAGTATAGAATTTTTAAAAATGGTTTATTTTAATTTATTTTGGATAGAGTCTTTTTTAAAATAGTCTAAGACATTTAAAAACAATCCACACAGAATAAATTGAAGTAAAACATTTTAAAATATTCTATACTCAATACTTTTAAGTAAAACAATTTAAAAAAATTCTATACACAATAATTAAAATATTATGTTAAATACATAAAAAAATAAAAGAAAAAAACCCGGGTAACTTACCAGCAGGCAGAATCAGCAGAACTCCAAAGCGATGGATCCTCGCAGCGATGGATGGAAGCAACAGGGAGCAGGCAGGCAGAGAGACAGCAGGAACAGGAAAGACTAAGCAGGTCGCCTGGCAGACTTAGCCAGCCAGGCAAGGCTAGAGAGGGGGGGTGGGGGGGAAAGCTAGGCCGTCTTTGTCACCAGCCCGCGGCTTTCACTAAGGAAGACCTGAAGGACTTCCTTCGCAAAATCTGGGCCGCCACCACCCACCCAAAGCCTCCCGAGTCCCGCCACCAGGGCTTAATTGCTTACCTGAGGGGGAAGCAGCAAGCTCCTGGAGGACGAAGGGAGTTTTCAAATGGAGGTCAAGCGCGAAGCTTTTAAATGCTTCGCCTCCAGCCTGCTCACTGATTGGCTGGACTCCAGCCAATCAGTGAGCGGCAGGCTGGGCTGGCTTAGTGCAGACGGGCGGGGGAGCAAGCAAGCGAGCTGCGATGCTCCGGTAAGGGCACTTTGCAGCGACGCTCCGGTAAGGGCGCTTTTCAGAGACAGGAGCCAGGATTGGTACCGGCATTCCTGGAAGTTAATTACTTCTGGGTTCACTGACCAACTGGTCCGCAAGGACCGGCAAGGACCGGTAAGAACCCACCCCTGATACATACAAAGAATCTTCCTTGAATACTATTATATTCATTCAACCTCTAGAAGTACTTCACCCTAGAATGTAGAGGAACATACAACTTATTCCCACAACACTGTCATACTATTTAGTAGGGCTGTATTACTATTTTTCTTCTCATTTTTCTATTACTATCTTCTTTTCTACTTATTACCGTAACTTTTTTACTTGTATCTTTATGATTTATACTGTTCTATTTATTTTCCTGGTATGATTTATGTTGATTGCTCATTGAGTATCCTTTGACTATCACAAAGTGTTGAATCTTATGATTTATGATGAATGTATTTTTATGTTGTCTACGATCATGATTTATCCCTTATAACTTTTATGTACACTGAGAGCTTATACACTGAAGACAATTCCTTGTGTGCCCAATCACACTTGGCCAATAAAGAATTCTATCACTCAAGCTCTAGAAGGTCATCATCCTGGAATGCAGATGATAGAGTCAATTTGAAATGGAGCTTTGGAATGGAGGTTGACCCTGTTATGGTGGAGTTATGCTTCCCCAACTAACAGATGGGCATTTTCAGAATGTTCCTTCTGCTCTCTCTGGTTTTCAAGATCCTGCACCAATCAGGAGAACATTTGTGGTACCATACATGGCATGCCTGGTGACGCAGTGGCTCAGTGGCTAAGATGAGGAGTTTGTCGATCAGAAATTAGGCAGTTTGCCAGTTCGAATCCCATCCCGAGGTGGCGCAGTGTTTATTATAATTTATAGGCCGCCCTTTTCCCTGAGGGGACTCAGGGCGGCTTACAAAACACGGGGAGGGGGGTACAAAGACAAAAGACATAAGACAATACATAATATTAAAAATAAAGCACAACATTCATTCATCATTCGGGAGGGGACAAACTAAGATTTTTATCCCCAGGCCTGACGGGATAGCCAGATCTTAAGGGCCGTGCGGAAGGCCTGGGCGGTGGTGAGGGTGTGGATCTCCACGGGGAGATTGTTCCATAGCGTCGGAGCTGCGACTGAGAAGGCTCTCCTCCGCGTAGTCGCCAGTCGGCACTGACTGGCGGATGGAATTCGGAGGAGGCCTACCCTGTGCGATCTGATGGGACGCAGGGAGGTAATTGGCAGAAGGCGGTCTCTCAAATAGCCAGATCCACTACCATGGAGCGCTTTGTGAGTGGTAAGTAGGACCTTGAAGTGCACCCGGAGATCAACAGGTAGCCAGCGCAGCTCACGGAGGATCGGTGTTTTGTGGGCGAACCGTGGTGCGCCCACGATCACTCGCGCGGCCGCATTCTGGACTAGCTGAAGTCGCCGGATGCTCTTCAAGGGCAGCCCCATGTAGAGCACATTGCAGTACTCCAGCCTAGAGATCACAAGGGCTCGAGTGACTGTTGTGAGGGCCTCCCGGTTCAGGTAGGGCCGCAACTGGCGCATCAGGCGAACCTGAGCAAATGCCCCCCTGGTCACAGCTGACAAATGATGGTCAAAACTCAGCTGTGGATCCAGGAGGACTCCCAAGTTGTGGACCCTGTCTGAGGGGTATAAATTTTGTCCCCCCAGCCTGATTGATGGAACATTAGCCAAATTATTGGGAGGAAAACACAACAGCCACTTGGTCTTTTCCGGGTTGAGCACCAGTTTGTTAGCTCTCATCCAGTCTTTGACAGCCTCAAGGCCTCGGTTCATCACTTCCACCGCTTCATTGAGTTGGCACGGGGCGGACAGATACAACTGTGTATCGTCCGCATATTGATGGTATTTTATCCTGTGCCTCCGAATGATCTCGCCCAGCGGTTTCATGTATATGTTAAATAGTAGGGGGGATAAGACCGAGCCCTGCGGCACCCCATAAGTAAGGGGCCTCGGGGACGATCTCTGCCCCCCCCACCAACACCGACTGCGACCTGTCCGAGAGGTAGGAGGAGAACCACTGCAAAACAGTGCCGCCCACCCCCACCTCCCGCAGTCGTCGCAGAAGGATACCATGGTCGATGGTATCGAAAGCCGCTGAGAGGTCAAGGAGAACCAGGATGGACGCATGGCCTCCATCTCTGGCTCTCCAGAGATCATCGGTCAATGCGACCAAAGCGGTTTCTGTGCTGTAACCGGGCCTGAAGCCAGACTGGAAGGGGTCAAGATAGTTAGCTTCCTCCAAGGTATGCTGAAGCTGGAAGGCCACCACCTTCTCAACAACCTTCCTCACAAAGGGGAGGTTGGAGACTGGACGGTAGTTATTAAGAACTGCTGGATCCAAGGACGGTTTCTTCAGGAGGGGTCTCACCACCGCTGCCTTCAGCACGGTGGGGAGATGCCCCTCCCGAAGAGAGGCGGTAACAACCGCCTGGATCCAGCCTCATGTCACCTCACTGCTGTTGGCAACCAGCCAGGAGGGACACGGGTCCAGTATACAGGTGGAGGCGCTCACAGCTCGCATAGCCTTGTCCACATCCCCGGAGGCAACATCCTGAAACTCAACCCAGAGATGGTCTGCCAGATCATTCCCTTGTGTCTCGGCTGGATCTGCAAGAGTGGAGTCCAGGTCCGATCGAAACCGAGCAACTTTGTCCGCCAAGAACTGTACATACTCCTCAGCCTTACCCTGTAAGGGGTTCTCCGTCTCCCTCCTATTTAGTGGTTAAATGCAGCACTGCAGGCTACTTCAGCTAACTGCAGTTCTGCAGTTCAGCTGTTCAAATCTCACCGGCTCAGGGTTGACTCAGCTTTCCATCCTTCCGAGGTGGGTAAAATGAGGACCCGGATTGTTGTTGGGGGCAATATGCTGACTCTGTAAACTGCTTAGAGAGGGCTGAAAGCCCTATGAATCGGTGTATAAGTCTAACTGCTATTGCTATTGCTATTGCTGCGAAAAGGAGAGAGTTCCTGATACTTGTCCCAGCTTCTGCTAACCTAGTAGTTCAAAAGCATGTAAAAAGGCAAATAGAAAAAATAGGAACCACCTCTGGTAGGAAGGTAATAATGTTCCATGCACCTTCCGCAATTAGTCATGCCACCCACAAGACCATAGAGATGTCTTCAGGAAGCACTGGCTATTCAGCTTTGAAATGGAGATGAGCACCGCCCCCTAGATTTGGGAATGACTAGCACATATATACAAGGGGAACACCTTTACCTTTACCTTACAAGGCATGCCAGCTATGACCATTCCGCTGGCAGATTGATGAGGCCATGTGTATTCCCTAGCTGTACCTACGCATCAGTGTACAGTGTCCTGGGCACCCTGAGAAATACATTGATACATTAGATGTCATCTAAGGCTCAGGAATAATAATTAAGAATATGTCTTAGTTAAAGAAGCCATCAATGGTTGGACAGTGGTCATCATGAATAAGGCTACATTCTCAGGGAGGCTGAGAAGAAGATATCCAATATTATCAACTTCAAACATGTCTCCACAGTTTCCAGAACAACATATCTTCTAGGCTTTCATGACTAAAGGAGAGAGAGAACAGATGGTGTTGAGGACTCACAAAGTCCTCGAGTTACGACCGGGAGGCCAGCAACAGACCAGGCTGCGCCCTGATTGGCTGGGGCGCAGCATAGCCTGTTCCTAGCCGGTAGAGCCACCCGGATTGGCTAGGGCACAGCGTCATCAGTTGCCAGATGCAGGGAGAGCGTCCATTGGTTCCCCCATTCTGACAGCCTGTTTAAATAGCTGTCAAACGGGGAATACATGTGAATCGCTGTGAATAGTTGCTAGACAATAAACCTGAGTTCTTTTTTTATTATTATTATTTTATTTTTTATTTTTATTACACAGACAACAATGGGAAAGGGAGAAGATGGAAAAAAAGGGGGGAGGGGAAACCCATCTTCACATACAATATGTCGTTTAATCACAGGTGCATCCCTACTAAGTTTATACATCCCGTATCTCTCTGTTGTATATTTAATAAACACCACAATAAGCTAGGGTTTAAGAAACAAAAAAAAAACAAAATAAAACGAGAAAAAAAGGGTGGGGGGAGGGGGGAGGCCAAAAGGACAAAAAAAGTCCAAAAAGGGGGGGGAGAAACCATCATCACATGCAGCATGTCGTTTGGTTACGGTTGTTTAACATCTACATCTTCAAATAATATTTACCATCTCAGATATTTCCTCTAATGTAACTAAAGGCCTCATTTTCCTTCTACAATATATATTCAGTTAACATTAGCATTGTTTTCCCCCAGAGAGTATACTTCTATTCATTGTTAACCTTGCATTTCATACCTTCAAACAGAGATCTTATTCCTTCATTGTTCAACAAGGCATCGCTGCCTATATATACCAGTTTTCATTTGTTCCCCTATTAGAATTGCCTTATCAGCAGCGAAATATCATTATAGTAAGTTCTTAACCTTATACATTATATCACCAGACCTTATATTAGTACTTCCTTATATCATTGTTGAATTATTTCACAGCATAATTATATCATCATTTACTTTTTCCAATTAAGGCATAAGTGTATCATTTTTCATTTCCAAGATTTTGTTTTTTTTCCCTTAGCCATTGATAAAACAAGTCCCATATCTTATAAAATTGTTCATCCTCTTGCTCTCTAATTTCAAATGTCAATTTACTCATTTCGGCACAGTCCATTATTTTTCGAATGATTTCTTCCTCTTTTGGTATTGTTTCATTTTTCCAGTTTTTTGCAAATACAATTCTGGCTGCTGTTAACACATTTACAATCAAATATTTTAAGTCTTTGTTGTAGGTTTCTGGTAAAATTCCCAATAAAAAGACCTCTGGTTTAAAGTCTATTTGTTTGTGTATCATTTTCTCCAACCACATGTGGATTTTAGTCCAGTATCTTTTGGCTTCAGTGCAAGTCCACCACATGTGGTAGTATGAGCCAGGTATCTGGTGACATTTCCAACACTTTTCTGATTTATTCTTGAACATTCTTGCGATTCTGGTCGGGGGTAGATGCCACCTGTAAAACATCTTATACAAGTTTTCCCTATATGCAGTAGACATTGTCATTTTGTAATTTTGAGACCACAATTTCTGCCAATTCTCTAAATCAATCCCATACTTAAAAAATTTTCCCCAAGCAATCATAGTTTCTTTAACTTGTTCTTCATGCAATTTAAACTCCAATAAATATCCATATAGTTTTTAATTACTTTTTCATCAGTACCTGTTAGAATTTTGTCTAGCTCAGTCATTTTGTTATAGAGACCTTTAGTTTTTCTATCTTCATTATATCTAGATTGTATCTGTACATATGAATACCAGTTCATTTCCATCCCTTCTTGCTTCAACTCTTGACTAGATTTGAGCTCACCCTCTGTATTCAATAATTCTGTATATCTAACTGTTTGTTCCTTTTTATGTATTATCGGATACGAAAATGCTTCAATTGTTGATGTCCAGACTGGAATTTTTAAATAATGTAATTTTAGAACTAGCAGAAATGAACAGATTGACGATGCGAATTAATGACAAAGAAGATACAGACTTTTATACAGTCTGGGAGAAGCTGTACAAATGGCTTGATGAGTCAGTGAAGACTTAGACACAAAAAGAGATAGCTGACTAACCTAATACGATTAAACCAATAACTCAAATGAACAATATACAACAACTGAGAGATAAGCAAAAGGAGAAGTGTATTAGGGGTGAGAACCCACCGTCGAGCAATTTTGTTACACTACAATGTTGGGAAAACTTAAAAAAGCTGATAGGAAATCCGCTATAATTACCTGCATGAAATTAGCGATTAAACTTCATTTTAGATGAGGGGAGAGGACTTATAATCCTTGCCTCTTTAAGCAAGGAAAGGAAAAGAGAACCAGGTTGTCCTCAGCAGAGGAAAATATGCAAATGTAACAAAGGTTAGAAGGGAGGGAAGGAGGACAGTAGGGAAGTCAGGATGGAGAGGAGAAAGGAGAGGAATAGGAAAGGCAGAAGAAGGGGGGAAGGATAAAGAGGAGGAAGAGAAAGAAGAGAAGGGAAAGAAGGTGGGAAGAAAGAAGGAGAGAAGAAAGAGAAGAAACTGGGGAGGAAGGAGGGAGGGAAGAAGAGAGGGTAGTAAAGAGGGAAAGAGGGAGGGAAAGAAAGAGAGAAGGAGTGTTGAAAGGAAGGAAGGAAGGAGGGAGGAAAGGAGGGAGATTAAGAGAAAAGAAAGGAGGAGGGAAAGAGGAAGGGAAGGAGGGAAGGTATGTGTGAAGGAGGGGGGGATCGAGGGAGGGAAAGGAGGGGGAAGGAAAGGAGGAAAGGAGAAAAGAAAGGAGGGAAGGCAGGGGAGAAGGAAGTAAGGGGGGGAGGGAAGAAAAGGGTATGGAAAAGAAGAAATGAGGGAAGAGAAGAGGGAGGGAAGGAATAAGATACCTAACCTTTGATGTTTATAATGATTTGATAGTATGGGAATATCTTGAAATGTAGTTGTATTGTTTTTTACAAGTTATGGATGTTGTATTTTCTTTTTACCAATAAAATCTTTTTTAAAATTTAAAAAGAAAAAGAAAGCATGCCATCCCAACAGCAAATCGTGACCTTCTACGTTCAATAATCTAGAGTTTTTTTTAATGATATCCACTCCTTAATCCACATCAGGTTTGCTGCCTGATAGTATAGCTCCCAATCGGGTAACCCAAAACCTCCTCTTGATCTAACATCTTGTAGTAATTTAAGTTTTATTCTAGCTTTTTTCCCTTGCCAAATAAATTTCAAAACTATTTTATTTAAATCTAGAAAAAAATCCTTACCCAGTCTGATTGGGATTGTCTGAAACAGATATAGAATTCTAGGTAAAATGTTCATTTTAATTGTAGAAATTCTTCCCATCATTGATAAATGCAAGTTTTCCCATTTCTCCAAATCGATTGCTATTTGTCGTTTTAATCTGGTATAATTATCCTCTTTAAGAGTGCTACATCTAGGTGATAAATGTATCCCCAAATATTTAATCTTACTTGTGTTTTGAATCTGCAACATTTCTGACAACTGTTCCTTTTGTGTAGCTGAGATATTCTTTGTCATGATCTTTGTTTTATCTTTGTTTATTTTCAAGCCTGCTACTTCTCCATATTCCTCTATTCTTTCTAACAATTTGAGTGCGGTTTCTAATGGATCTTCAAGAATAAAAACTAAGTCGTCTGAGAACGCTTGGAATTTATACTCTTCTCTCTTAATTTTCATTCCTCTTATTTCTTCTTCTTCTCTGATCTTTCTATTTAAGACCTCTAGTGTTAAGACAAAGATTAGCGGTGATAGTGGGCAGCCTTGTCTTGTACCTCTCTTTATTTCAATCGGTTCTGTTAGTTCTCCATTTACCATTATCTTTGCTGCTTGTTTCTGGTATATCGTTCGTATAGTTTGAGTGAATTTCTTGCCAAAGTTCATCTGCTCCAGTTGCAAAAACATAAACTGCCAATTCACATTATCAAAAGGCCTTCTGCGCATCGAGGAACATCAGTGCCAATTGTTTTTCTGGGTGGGCCTCATAGTATTCCAAGGTATTCAAAATTATTCTCATATTGTCTTTGATTTGTCTTTTAGGTAAAAAGCCATTTTGATCTGAATGGATGAAGCCATTTAAGTATTTTTTAAGTCTCTCAGCTAGTATAGATGCAAATAGCTTGTAGTCTGAATTTAATAAAGAAATTGGTCTATAATTCTTGATTTGTGTTAAATCAGTCTCTTCCTTGGGTAGTAATGTGATATACGCTTCTGACCATGACTTCGGTATTTGGTTCTCAGTCATCACTTCATTCATGACTTGTAGGAGTGGGAGGGTCAATATTTCTTCAAATGTTCTGTAGAATTCCACGGGTAGGCCATCTGGTCCTGGGGCTTTCCCATTATTTTGTTTTTTAAGTGCCTCTGTTAGCTCCATCATTGTTATTTTACTTTCTAACATTGTTCTAGTTTCATCTGGTACCTGGGGGAGATTGGCATCTTGTAGATACTTTTTGACTCGTCCCTCCTCCACCTTCTCTTGTTCATAGAGTTTAACGTAGTAGTCGTGTATAATATTTTTTTTTCTCGGTATTTCCATACTGAATTTCTCCTTGTTTATCTCTTAGTTGAAGTATTTTCTTTGTTTCTCTCTCTTTTTTCATCTTATATGCCAACCACCTGCCTGGTTTGTTCACATTTTCAAAATATTTCTGTTTGGCACCTCTAATTTTTTGTGCCAGTTCTTCCTTTTCTAATAGGTCCATTTTGTGTTTAATTAGGTCCATTTTTATTTTAACATCTTTTTTTTGTGGTGCTCTCTGTAGATCTCTTTCAAGTGTTTTATAGTCATTGTCTAGAGCTTTATGCATTTGTCTTTTCTTTGAGTTTCTCTTCCTTGTGTAATCTATTGTCAAACCTCTGATAACAGCCTTCATTGTATCCCAGAGATTCTGCAACGACGTATCTTCTTTCCTATTTTCTTTAAGGAAAAGGACTAGCTCTTTTTCCATTTTTTGTACAAACTCTTTTTCTTTCAATATAGTGTTATTTAATGTCCATCTAGATCTTGCCCTTTGGCCTTTCCATTTAGTTAAAATTGGATTGTGGTCCGCCCAGGTACTTGCTTCAATCTCAATTTCTTTTATGTTGGAGCTCAACTCCGCTGAGGCCCATATCATATCTATTCTAGAGAATGAAGAATGTCTATTTGAGTAGAAGGTATATTGTTCTTTTTTAGCATTTCTTTCTCTCCATATATCTTTTAGATTTAGTTCATCTGTCATCCTAAAAAAAGATTTCAGCAGAAGCTTCCTATTTAATTTTTTTTGTTTTGTGTGTTTTATAGTCCATATTTTGATTCATGATGCCATTAAAGTCTCCCATCATACAAATATCAGCATAGTCTAGTTCCAAAACTTTTTTGTGTAGTTTTTTGTAAAATTCATCTTGTTTTTCATTGGGGGCGTAGATTCCAATTAGGAGTGTCTTTTTGGTATCCATAATTTCCACCATCAAAATTCTTCCCTCTTCCTCTGCGTAGACTACTTTTGTTGGGATGTTGCCTTTAATATAAAAGACCACTCCTCTTTTCTTGCAATTTGCCAATGATGAAAACATTTTCCCAAGCTTTGGTTGAATTAGTAAATGTTCATATTTCTTTTGAATATGTACTTCTTGCAGACAGATTATGTCAAGTTGTAATTTCTCTAATTTATGGAATACTTTCTTCCTTTTAGTTGCCGAATTAAGTCCATTAATGTTAATTGTAATCATTTTTCTTTCTTCCATGTTTATACTTTATATACAGGATTTATCGCTCTAGTAGATCTAGGTTCTCGTTTTTCTTTGCGGCTCCCATTCCCTGTCTCCCCTTCTTTCTCACTTCCACCTACTGCTCCTTCTATTTTTTCGGTCGCGGTTGCAGGTGGTTCCAGTATTTGTATCACTGCATCGTCTTTCCCAGCTTTCTCCGCCGTTTCTCTAAAGTATTCTTCGTAGAAAGCTTCTGCCTTCTCAGTTGTATCTATCCTGTGTCTTTGTCCTTGCCAAGTACATAGTAAACCTTCGGGTATGAGCCATCTGTAGTTAACACCTTTTTTATCAATACTTTAGTCAGAAATTGATATTCTCTTCTCCTCTCTCTCACCTCTCTTGGAATTTGTTTGAGTACTACAATCTCCTTACCTTTATATTCTAATTTTCTATCTCTCAATTTCTGTAAGATTTGTGATTTAATTGTTTTCTTAGTAAATCTTACATGCACTTCCCTTGGAAGAGCATTTCTCATTTCATATCTTGTGTATACTCTAAAAGTCTCATCAATTGTTTCTTTTATTTGGTCCTGGGACATCCCCAGAACATCTATCAAAATATTTGAAATTATCTGAACTAAGTCCTCTCCTTTTTCTTCTTCTATGTTTTGAAATCTTAAGAAAAATTCAGACCTGTCCATCTCCCATCTTAATATTCCACTGCTCTCTCTTTCTATATCACTTAGTCTGATCTCTAGCTTTTCAGTTTTCTTCTCTCCTTCTTGAATCTTATTTTCAATTTTTTGAATCCTATTTTCGTATTTCAGCATCCAGTTGTGTATACTTTCTACTTTTCCTTCCATATTATCAACTTTTTGCACTATGCTTTGGTTTTGTTGTTCCATTGCCTCCATTTTTTTTACAAGGGTATCATTTCCTGCTTGCATTTTCTGCATCATTTGTATAAGTGTTTCAAAGTTGGCTTCCTTCTCTTTTTCCTGATGGGACATCGTCTGTGTTGTCCTCTGGCCTCCCGCAGGTGAGGGGGCAGGGGTTGATGTAAAGCCAGAGGCAGCTGCTTTTCTACTCATAGCCAATTAGTATTAGAGGGTGGAGGGTTATAAGTATGGTGGATTAAGTACGTAAAGTACACAGAGGAGAGGGGGGAGAGATAAGAAAAGGGGGGGGAAAGAAAGGGAAGGAAAGGGGAGAGGGGAGAGAAAAGGAAGGAAAGAAAAAGGAACTTTTTTTGTTTCAAAGATGAAAGGGATGCAGTAAGAGTACAATAGAAGATATATATATAAATAAGAAATAGTAAAAAGGAAAAAGAAGACACCCCCCCCCTCCAAAAAGGGAAGAAGAGGTGCTTCAGCTACAAGTGGGGGGAAAAAAAGCAGTAAAAATGTAAATAGTCGAGAGGTGATCCAAAGGTTAAAAAGAATAATCAAAACAGAAAAGAAAAAAAAATGTAAAAGATCAAAAGGTCGATGGTGATGATCAAAAAAGAAAAACTCAATGTCGATGTCTCCACAGCAGATAATATGAAAATGGTGTTGGGAGATGAAAGGATGCCAACAAGCTAAAACAAATGATTTTTTCCGGACTCTTCCCCCCCCCAAGATAAGAGTCTCTCCAATGTCACTCTCAGCTTTGCTGTTTTATCTAACAGGTTCCCAGCTGCGTAAATACGTAAATCAAATGCATTACAGGGGGGATTTTAATAACAAAGTTCAAGTCCACAAGATGGCAGTGTTGGCTTGTAATTTGTAGTTTACAGCTTGTTTTAGTCCGTTCCGTGGCATTTGTTAATTACTAATTGTTAAAAAAAAAACATCAAAAGGGCTAAAAGGCAACGAAGAAAAACAAACAAAAAAAAACAGATCTTCAAAGCACTTTAAGTTTAAAATTTAGTGCCCCATTAGATTCGAAGTTAAAGGTATCGACAACAAAAAGAAGGAACACAAAAAGCCGATTTAAATTACAGGAAAGTCCAGCCCGGCTTCCAAAAGTTAAAAAAAAAGGAACAGAAAAATAAACTTCCAAATGGCAAACATTTATCGCCGCCGCTTTTCTCACTTATCAGCCTTATTTTAAACTAAGTTTCCAAATTTAGAGTGTTCTCTTTCCAACAAGAAAAAAGGATTTGACTCACACCAAACGACATGTTCATATCCATCGCTCTCTCTGGGCTTTTGCAGTTGTAGTCAGCATCGAGCTGATCCGGAAGTCACTGGATTAGGAAGGCTTTCCTTAGGTTCCCAGAGATTTTGCGAACATCTCTGGGACCACTGGAGTTCCCCCCACATCACTGTCTCTACGGGACAGCTTAGATTCAAACGAATCGTCCAAAAAAGACCCCGGTATAGATGGTCATTCAGGAACTGCCTGAAAGTCCGTCTTCTCACTGCTAAGCCCCGCCTTCTTCCAACCTGAGTTCTTTTGATGTCCTGGCTCTTGTCTCTTCCTTTCCTTCGATCCACAAATCTGGCGACGAAGGTGGGATTCGAACCCACGCGTGTATAGCACAATGGCGCAGCATAGCCTGTTGCTAGCCGGTGGAGCCACCCGGATTGGCTAGGGCGCAGCTTCATCAGTTGCCAGACGCAGGGAGACCGCCCATTGGTTCCCCCGTTCTGACAGCCTGTTTAAATAGCTGTCAAGTGGGGAATACATGTGAATCGCTGTGAATAGTTGCTAGACAATAAAGCTGAGTTATTTTGACATCCTGGCTCTCGTCTCTTCCTTTCCTTTGATCCACAAAAGATGGCCCCATTTTTTATGGCCTAGCTCCTTACCTGATACACCAAAGTGGCTCTCAAACTTTGAGAATTGTGGAAAGGGGTGTTAATTGGAATTTTCCTGTATGAAAAGGGGGGATATTGGGAAACCTTAAAAAGGCAAATAAGGCACATGCTATCACTTAGGTTTTTTTATTAACAGCATCTCAAAACACCTCAAAGATGATAAACGTTTGCCTTCACATGTATCTGGAAAACATTGGTATTATGAGTGATATAAAACAGGCATTTTCTTTCCTTTTCACAGGGATGCTATGAAGCTCATGAAATGCAGGATTTAAGTCTGTTCATTTTTACATTAATCCACATGATATCACTAAATATTTTTAATATCTTCCCCTTGATTAGTTATCCCTTACTATTCGGATAAAGGCTCAGAATAATTATCTAACAATTCAAAGAAAAGATGCAGGGCAGTTGAAATGAACTTCTCAGTGCAATTGGTTTGCATGTCATATTGATGTGATGATGGAGGGAAGACAACAGAATCAGAAACTGTTAAGAGTAACCAATTCAGCTTTATACAAAGGGTCATTTTCATTTCTTCATTAATTGCTTCTTCTCGTTTAGATCAGGCCTCAAAATAACGATATAGCATTTTGGGGAAAAGATGCAACCCAGTAAACCAGCTGCTGAAGCCAAAATGGAGAAGATTTCCACAGCGACCATGTATTTTCCCTTGGTACTTAAATAGGTGGGAACAAATGACACCCAGACACTGCTAAATATCAACATGCTGAAGGTAATAAATTTGGCTTCATTAAAGCTGTCAGGCAAATTTCTAGCTAGGAAGGCCACAGTGAAACTGATAGCAGTCAAGAACCCCAAAAACCCAAGGACTGTATAAAACATTGCTGTCGAACCTTCATTACATTGCAGAACAATTTCTTCAGCCATGGAATGCATGTCAGAATCTGGGAAGGGAGGAGAAATTATGAGCCACAACAGACAAATGCAAAACTGTGACAGGGAGCAAGATAGGACAATAGAGAGAGCCAGCCCTTTCCCCACCCATTTTCTCATTTTGGATCCAGGCTTGGTGGCCATGAAAGCAAGGACCACTATGATTGTTTTTCCCAACACACAAGAAAGAGCTACAGAGAAGAGGATGCCAAAAGCAGTTTGTCGCAAGAGACATTTCACTTGGTCAGGTTGCCCAATGAAGAGCAATGTGCAAAGGAAAGAGAGCAGGAGAGCAACAAGAAGGCTATAAGTGAGGTTCCTATTATTGGCTTTAACAATAGGTGTCTCCTGATATTTCATGAATATCCCGAGCACCACAGCTGAGATGATAGAAAAGGGTATTGCAATCACCGCCAAAGAAATCCCCAGAGGTTCTTGATAAGTTAAGTATATTATACGTTTTGGAAGGCAACTATCCTTATCCTTGTTTGGATATTGATCCTCTGGACATGGGAAACAGTCATCCAAGTCTGGAAAAAAACATTCATAGTAACATTATTGTTTTGAAGTGTCATCATTTCATTTTCAATACTAAATTTATTGCATTCTGAAGATTTATTAAGCTCCCATCTGGATTACTGGATTGCCCTTTATATAGTGCTACCCTTAAAGAACATTTGAAAGCAATAACTAGTCTGCAATGTAATGTCACATGGACTTACAATATGTGTGTTCCATAACTCGCTATTTCTACTACTCCAGCATGAGCTATAGTGACCTGTAGTTGCTACCACATTCAATTCAAATTGCTGGTTATCACCATTATATCTCTGAATGTCAGTGGGTCAAATCATATGTGAGACCACATTAAATAGTATCTATCTTTGTCAATAAGCCAGATTGATGGGCAGGCCTCATATCGTTTGTATGAAATGTTGTCATATGTGAGTTTGGAGTTGTATCTTGTCTGTAGTTTCCAGGATTTTGCAACACTTCTCTACCTGAATTATGAGGTATTCCTATTGCTTCTTGGCCTTTTGGCTAAGATCAAGTGTAGAGGCATTGTTAAATTTTTATCCCCGTGGCAGACTGGGAAATCTTTGCTATTCCCCCAATGAGTTGGGATAGGATGGGGGTTGACTCATGAGGCTGATTAGTATGATATCTTGTGATTTTAAAATATACACAGACGGATCCTGGAAACGAGCTTCAAATAACAGATCTCAAAAGAAGCCAGCATGGCTGCATAAAGAACTCTCTGATAAATTGAAAGACAAAAAGGACAAGTAAAGGCGAAACTCGAAAAATTAAAATATCGTGAAAAGTTCATTTATTTCAGTAATGCAACTTTAAAGGTGAAACAAATATATGATATAGACTCATTACATGGAAAGCAAGATAGTTCAAGTCGTGATTTGTCATAAGTGTGATGATTATTACTTACAACTCATGAAAATCCCAAATCCACAATCTCAGTAAATTACAATATTGTGAAAAGGTGCAATATTCTAGGCTCAAAGTGTCCCACTCTAATCAGTTAATTAAGTCATAACACCTGCAAAGGGTTCCTGAGCCTTTAAATGATCTCTCAGTCTGGTTCAGTAGGAATCACTATCATGGGAAAGACTGTTGACCTGACAGTTGTACAGAAAACCATCACTGACACCCTCCATAAGGAGGGAAAGCCTCAAAAGGTAATTGCAAAAGAAGTTGGATGTTCCCAAAGTGCTGCATCAAAGCACATTAATAGAATGTTATGTGGAAGGGAAACATGTGGAAGAAAAAGGTGCACAAGCAGCAGGTATGACCGCAGCCTGGAGAGGATTGTCAGGAAAAGGCCATTCAAAAGTGTTGGGGACTTTCACAAGGAGTGGACTGAGGCTGGAGTCAGTGCATCAAGAGCCACACAGATGGATCCTGGACATGGGCTTCAAATGTCATATTCCTCTTGTCAAGCAGCTCCTGAACAACAAACAATGTCAGAAGCTAAAGAAAAACAGACCTGGTCTGTTGCTCAGTGGTCCAAAGTCCTCTTTTCTGATGAGAGCAACTTTTGCATCTCATTTGGAAACCAAGGACCCAGAGTATGGAGGAAGAATAGAGAGGCACACACTGCAAGATGCTTGAAGTCCAGTGTGAAGTTTCCACAGTTTGTGTTGATTTGGGGAGCCATGTCATCTGCTGGTGTTGGTCCACTGTGCTTCATTAAGTCCAGGGTCAATGCAGTCATCTACAAGGAGATTTTGGAGCACTTCATGCTTCCTTCCGCAAATGAGCTGTAAGGGGATGCTGACTTCATTTTCTAGCATGACTTGGCACCTGCCCACACTGCCAAAAGCACCAAAACCTGGTTCAATGACCGTGGTATTACTGTGCTTGACCGGCCAGCAAACTTGCCTGACCTAAACCCCATAGAGAACCTATGGGGCATTGCCAAGAGAAAGATGAGAGACATGAGACTGAACAATGCAGAATATAGCAATAGCAAAAGCAGTAGACTTATATACCGCTTCATAGGCCTTTCAGGCCTCTCTAAGCGGTTTACAGAGAGTCAGCATATTGCCCCCAACAATCTGGGTCCTCATTTTACCCACCTCGGAAGGATGGAAGGCTGAGTCAACCCTGAGCCGGTGAGATTTGAACCGCTGACCTGCTGATCTAGCAGTAGCCTGCAGTGCTGCATTTAACCACTGCGCCACCTTGGCTCTTAAGGCTGCTATTGAAGCATCCTGGTCTTCCATAACACCTCAGTAGTGCCACAGGCTGAGAGCTTCCATGCCACGCTTCATTGAGGCGGTAATTGCTACAAAAGGGGCCCAAACCAAGTACTGAGTACATATGCATGCTTATACTTTTCAGAGGTCTGATATTGTTCTATGTATAATCCTTGTTTTATTGATTGCATGTAGCATTCTAATTGTCTGAGATTGTGGATTTGGGGTTTTCATGAGCTGTAAGCCATAATCATCGCTATTATGACAAATCATGGCTTGAACTATATTGCTTTGCATGTACTGTCTATCTCATACATTAGTTTAATCCTTTAAGTCACATTATTGAATTAAATGAACTTTTGCACGATATTCTAATTTTTCGAGTTTCACCTGTATAAAAAGTGGGAAGAGGGGCACATAAGTCAGGCAGAATATCAGCAAATAGCCTGAGCCTGCAAAGATGAAATTTGAAAACCTCCTAGAATCCATATGGGTCAATATAAAAGGAAAACGGAACCCCATTAGTATAGGTATATATTACAGGCTACCCAACTAAGCTGAAGAAATAAATGGTGTTTTTGCTAAAGAACTAACAAATGTATGTAGGAAATATACCATTGTACTAATGGGAGACTTTAACTGCCCTGATATCAACTGGGAGACAAACTCTGCATAAAATGGGAGATTCTTACTAATAGAGAACAAGTGATAGAGGGATTTGAAATTGACAGAACTTTGGGTGAGAGTGACCATTTTATATGGGAATTCAATATAATGCAAACACAAGCAATAGAATCTAATACGGCCAGTATCCTAAACTTTAAAAGAGCTGATTTTAACAAACTCCAAAACAGTCTATGAAACATTCCACGGATGAAAATCCTAATGTGGAAAACAATTTAAGAAGTGTGGGAAACTGAAAAATATGATCATAAAAGCCCACAGCAGCACAATACCACTGAAAATGACAAACAAGAAACCAAGAATAAACCAGCATGGTTGCACAAAGATCTTTTTGATTAACTGAAATACAAAATGGGAAAGAATAAAAAAAACTATCCAGAATGGACATTGAAAGTCACAAACTTAGCAGAGATGGCTATAATATCTGCATATCTTAAGGACTATTCAAACGAGAGATATAAACGAGACTGGGAAAAATGTATTGACTATATTCAAAATAAATATGGGCCTAGGAAATTTCAGATAGTTTATGATTAAGATCAGGAATGATAAAAATTGTTTATAGTTAGCCTAACAAGGAGGAGCTAAGCTCAATTTAAAGACGTTATTAATTTTCTACTTTCTCTTTAAGTATATTTTAAACTGTTTTTGTTTAAGATTTATATCTTGTATTGGTTCTGGGAAGTCGGGGGGGAAGGTTGGGGGGGGTTGGGGGGAGTGTGGGAGGGAGGGTAGTATACTAGGTTGGAGGAGGGGTGTTGGATTTTAAGGTAATATGATTGTATATGTATACTGTTATTTTTTCTTTTTTATTTATATTGAAATGGAATTATAAATACCATCAACACAAAAGGGAGTTTACTCAGAAGCTGAAATACACCAAATGAATTACAGGAAGAGTGGGAAGCAGAGGAGAGAAGAAAGATAGGAAGAAAGAGACAGGAGAGAAGGTGAGGGGGGTAAATGAGGTGTATAAGGAGGAGTGGTAAGGGAAGAGAGGAGAAGGAGAAAGGAAGGAGAAGTAGAGTAGAAAAGGATGATGGGGGGGGAGAAAGGAGGTAGAGAGGGGGAGGAGAGACGGGGAAGAAAGTTTCGGATAAGGTATAATATGTTGTATGGAGAGCAGAAGAGCCAATTACTGGTTTCTTTTTTCTTTGGTAGTTGATGGCAAGATGAATTGATGTAATTACATAATATTACAACATGATATTGACTATGTAATAGTATACATGTGATTATATGCTATGAAAATGGAAAATGAAAAAAAATATGGGAAAAAATGTCAAAGATAATTTTTAAAAAGTTTCTTTCAACTTCTAAATAACAAGAAAAAAAAAGTAAAGGAAACAGTATGTCCACTAAATAGAGAATATGGCGAGGAAATAACAGGCAGCAGAGAGAAAGCGGAGCTACTTAAGTATAAGTATAATCTTTATTGTTATTGTACTTAAATACAACGAAATTGGTAACTTAAAACATTCTTTGCATCAGTCTTCATGCAAAAATAAACTATAGCTCAACCTACCAAAAACCTAACTCTAAAAGACAGACTATAAATAAAAATTAAAATAAATAAGAAAATGATTACAGAACAACTATCTGATCCTGACAAATATAAATAACCAGGACCTGATGGTTTGTACCCCAGAGTTCTGAAGGAGCTGACATATATTATCTCAGAACCATTGTACCATATCTTTCAAAAATCCTGGAACACTGAGAAATTACCTTAATATTGGAAAAGAGCTGATGTGGTTTCCATCTTCAAAAAAGAAAAAAAGAAAAACAGATCTAGGAAACAACAGTTCAATCAGCCTAACATCAATATCTGGAAAGATACTGGAAAAGTTCATCAAAAAACAGATCTTCAAACATTTAGAAATAAATAAAGTTATAACTAAAACCCAGCACGCATTTGTTAAAAACATATCATGCCAAACCAATATTACTTCATTCTTTGACAAAGTGGCTAAATTAGTAGAGCAGCGAAATGCTGTGTGGGTAGTACAGTATAGACTATAGTATATATAGTATAGACTTCAGCATGGTATTCAACCAAGTGGTGTAGGGTCTCCTGCTTAAACAGAGGGTTGGACTGGAAGACATCCAAGGTCCCTTCCAGTTCTTTTCTGAATCTAATATTTATTAAATTCAGACCCTGTTTATATTTATTATATAATTGATACATTTAATATATTCCATTGCTTACCCAATTGATCTGCTGTCTTCCCTTCTGGACATAATTTACAGTCATAGCAACAGGATAATTTTCCTTCCACTTTCATTTTGCTATGGCCAAGAGGACACTTCTTGTTACAGATGGAAAGAGGTAATGTCTGCTCATAAATAAAATGAGAATTCACACAAAGAATGTATTTTTGGCAGATTATTCTTTTTATCAATTATACATATACAAACTCTTCATACTTAATCCAAACATTGGTATTGCAAGCACCAACAACACCCTCACCCATCTCTTTCACTTTAGAAGTTTCTGTTCATATTCAAAAGAGAGAAAAAATACCCATTCACTCCTTTTGGCCTTCCAATGGGCCTGAAGATCTCATCTTGCCAACTGGTTTGGTGTCTTGAACTTTCAACTGCATGGGGAAACCGGGAAGCTTTCAGATTCAGGTTAAAGTCAGGGTTCAAAATAGCATTCAAAAATAAATCAGAATCCAAGGCAAAGGATTCCTCAAAGTTCCAATTTATTAAGAGAGCCATGTTGGCATATCTGGGACAACCCAAATCCGAAAGCTTCAAGGTTTTCCCACCCAGCTGAAAGTTAAAGATCCTGCCCTTACACCCCCAAGTCCATCACATGGCCCAATCTTCCATTGCCTATGCTGGCAGTTTCCACCCATCCAGTTCCGTCCAAGTGCAGAGACAAAAGATGACCTTGGCTTTTTATAAAGAACTTTGTTATGGGTACATCTCACCCAACTCTGTAAAAAAAAAAACCCTCCCATTTTCCCACAATAGAAAAATGCATAGTAGAATAATAGGAAGTGTGGCAGGCCTGAGGTCCAAAGGAAATGATAGCTTGCAGATCTTCAAAGTGGAAATATCATTCTGGGTGTTTTTAAGGACTAAGCTAAGATCCTACCTCCCCACTTCCTTCTCCTTTTATCAATCTTTTATCAATTTTAATGTCAATATTTATTGTTTTAATGTTTTACAGCTACAAGCCACCTCAAGTCACTTCTAGGTGCCTATCCCTAGGTGAGATGGGCAGCATATAGATTTAATAAATAAATAATAATACATGTAAGTCGAGCCCAATTTGAGCCCAAAATTTCTGTTGCTAAGTGAGACAGTTGTTAAGTGACTTTTGCTTCATTTTATGACCTTTATTGCCCTAGTTGTTAAATGAATCACTGCAGTTGTTAAATTAGTAACAAAATTGTTAAGTGAAACTGACTTTCCCAGTGAATGACAAAAGGTGATCACATGACTCTGGCACACTGTAACTATCATAAATATGAATCAGTTGCCAAGCATCTGAATTTTGATCACATGACCATGGGGATGCTACTATGGTGTAAGTGTGAAAAGTGGTCATACATATTTTTTTCCCCGTGTCATTGTAACTTCAATGAATAATAACTGCTTGCTTACTCCAAATGTTGCTGAGATTGTGATTGTGTAATCATTTATTCCATGGGTATCAAACCTGCAGCATTATGTTGCCATTATGTGATATATCATGATATTTTTTACCTTTGTGGAGCTGGGATGAGCATTGCCTGCACATGATGCATCTAACCTATGGGCTGCCAGTTTGACACCCCTGATTTACTCCATTAATCTGTAACTAATAATTTCAAACAAAGAGAAAAATGAAACACACCTGGTTAAACATGAGAGGCCAATTGGCGTCCTTGCCAGAAATAGTGAGTAGCTTGTCTGGGGGAGCCATAGGGTCAATCTTTCCGATTTGGACTTTCAGAAAGGACTTGTTTGGAAATGTGACCCAATTTAAAATATCAAGTCCAGTTTCTATTTCCCCATTGGGGCCGAAAGAAACCTGTTCTCCAGCACTGTTGTTAAAGGAGACTTGTTGCAAAAAACGGTGGAGCTAAAGGAAGATGACAAAAAAGAGGAAAGAAACAGAAAAGTTATCAGAAATCTTTGAAGGGGATGGAGAAATTTCAATTAGTTTCCTTCAATTTGGCCTAGTCTTAAATAAAGGTAAGCTGTTCCATTTTGCCTCATTCCACACTGTTTTGAATTGGGTGTGTGTGTGGTGTTTGTATGTGGTTTGTGTGAAGAAAATCAATAATTCATGGTTGTCCCAAAGGTACTTTTTCAAAGACAAAAAACAACAACAAAAAAAACCTGGACTTGTTTTGAAGAAGTTTTGATTCTCACCGAAGAAGCTTATTCATTTCTGAACTGAATTGGAAAGGAACTACAGTTTATTCATGAAAAACATACCCTTGGCACATTTGAATATAAGTAACTCAAACATTCAGCTGGTGAAGAAGAATAATGCTATTCAGTAGCATTTTTCATATGAAAATATCAAGGAGTTCTATGTAGCTTTCTATGTAGCTTTCAAAACTATCTGTAAAGTGTTCTGTTAAAATAACACAACACTGATTTCCTAATCTGATAGTTGATGATTTCCCAGAATTTTGTATTAGCCAACATTACTTGCCAAGGTGATTGCAGGAAGAGCTTCCATCTCCTCTCATTCATTTTTCGTCTCCCTTTTAGTTTGGAAGAGCGCATGGCCTTCAGAGCATGTGCCACAGCATAGACTGCATTGTAGACACTGTAACTATGTCCATTCATGGTGGTGTCAAAGACAGAATTAGGAAGAGACTCCAGCTTCTCTTCTCCAGTACAAATCCTTTCAGCATTCCCATCTGTAATATCATTGGAGAATGAGCATTCAAATGCATCTTTCCAGAAATCCCTAATTAAACCATCATCTTTTTCTAAGTTTGGGTTTCTCTTCTGCATAAATTGTTGGAATCCAGTGGGCTCCTTTGAATGAATTGCAAAGGAAAGAGCACCATGGAGAAAATCAATGGGCAATGGCCTTTGCAGTAGAATGGTGGTGAATTCCATCTGGGCTGTCATGATCCAAATTTTAGCCGTTCTCTCCTTTGGAATATTATCATAATTGAAAAAATAGATCATTAGTCTCAAAGGTACCAAGCCTGTAATTTCAGCACTTAAGATAACTGCAATGGCTGTACTTTCCATGACCACCTTGAATATTTTACCTGTGTCTTCGATCCACTCAGCAGCTGCATTACCATACTTCACCGGGGAAAGACATTCTATAAAGTCAAAGCAGATTCCTCTCTCTGAAAACATGGAAAGTCTCTTTTTAATGAACCTGTCCCTATCTTCTTCAAACATAGAAACTAACCCAACCCAGGTCCATTCAAAATGCAACAATAAGTGCAGTATCGCTTTAATTTGATGGGTTTCATCTGGGAACATCCATTTGACAAACATTGCTGTTTCAGTAGTCATGAATGGAGCTGATCCATATGTGATCTAAATGGAGAAAGTCAGAAAAACATAAAAATGAACGATCTCTTCCAAAATAAAAACAAAAATTAAGCACCAATGCATGTGGGTTTATTTAATCCATTTGCTGGATTTGAGTGGAACACAAAAATAGGATACCTAAACAATAGTTTTACATGACATCTGCAATTTTGCTCATCAACCAAAAAGGAGCAGCCCTTTCAAGATAATTTTACTTGTGGTTTTGCTCAATCTTTCATTTCAGTGACCCACCTTTTGTATAAAATAAATAGCTGGTGAACCTCTCATATTGATTCATTTTTTGTCTCACCTGGGGAAATTTGTAGTTGCGTAGAGTGATTGCCATGTTGAAACAGGTGTTAATACGAGGTCCTCCAATGACAGCTACTGTGTTGGTCTGGTCATTACATTTGTAGTTGGGTATAAAGTCATCTTTTGTAGAGAGAAATTCCATTGCTAAATGGTAAGTTGTACTCTCCACAGGATAGTCAGTAGCAATATGGAAACCAAGGCTAACATTGAGTAAGGTCTCAGAATATTCATTGATCTCCTTTACAGCAAATGCCAGAGCCAAAGTGTGCTGGTAATTATGAGTAAGGAACCTTCAGGGAAAAATATAAACTATGTAATATATTTCTGTTTCTAATTTGGACAGTTGTTTTATATAAACATATGCATGAAGCGCTTTTGTTTGTTCTGGAAAAGTGGAATTTGGTCACTACCAAATAATAGCCCTAGATCACAACAACTAGAAAGCACTGACCTATCTGTGGCGACTTAACGTTGTGCTAAGGTGGCATTTACTCAGACCCCATTTGAAATACTTTGTACAGTTCTGGAGATCTCAGTTAAAAAAAAGATATTGATAAGATTGAGTGAGTGAAGAAATAGGCAATAAAAATGATTCCAGGTTTGAAGGGCAAAACATATAAGGAACTAAGGATGAACTGAATATGTTCTGCCTAGAGGACAGAAAGAAAGGCATGACTTGATTGAAATCTTTAAATATATTAAAGAGTGTGAATAAAGTTCTACAAAGTAGTAATCTCAATATTAGTTAAAACATAAGAACATGGTGACATAATCTCTAACAGACAGGAAGGAAGTTCAAAACTATTGTTAAAAAGTATTAACTTCACAGAAAGATTAAAAACCAGTTTACTGCGTTTAAACATGCTGGGGATAAACACATCCATTTTCTATGTTTCTATCTTATTATATTATCTATATCTTATCTGTATTTTCTGAGACAAGTAAGCCAATTCACACCAAATTGTATAATTTAAATCGTTTCTCTTTTATATCTTGATGAAATGAAATATGAATAAGCTCAATATTAACCAGAGGATATATGTAATATTTAGATTAGTCAGTTTCTTCAGGAGAAAAAAAATTCATAAGTATTATCTACAGTATTATCTGTATTTTCTAAGGGAAGGAAGCCAGCTAGACCTAAGGTAAAGAAGAAAAACCCATCAAGATTACCAAAGAGCTTCTGCAATAATTCTTTTTTACTTTCACCAAGGGACTTTGTTGAAGGAAGAAAGTGTCTTGAGGAGAATGAAAATAATATAGTTTACAATTAAAATTAATAATATTAATCTCAATTTTAACATTAGGGCAGCTTTGAAATTAAAAATGACTAAATATGGTCACTGGAACTGGTCATATCAACTGACTAGCAACCAATATATTTAAGCTTAAAAATGAAAGAAAATACATTTAGGTTTAATGAGGGGAAATATGAGGTTGTGGTATGAGTAGTAGTAGTCAGATACTTACAGGTACTGATCAAGGACTTCATTTTTAGGAAGGCTGTGAAAAGTGATCTCATTTGTAAGAAAGAGAACCTGATAAAAAATAGCAGCAATGGTTAAATCTCCAGACTGATAGTATTTATGAACAATTGGAAGAGGACTACTAAGTTTGCAGGTGTCGGGAGGAGAGATGCTCTTCATAGTTGGAAAAAATGTAAAACCAATGTTCTGAATATAACCAATTCTTAGTAATACGTAGTCATTGTAGACATCAAACAGTAGCTCATAAGGACTACTCATTAACTGTATCTAAAATTAAGATAATGAATTTTATCTAAAGTCAAGGAAATGCAGTGTCACAGATGAAATACGTAATCCTACCTACATATCTTTATTTCTGAATATAACCAACTGACTATAACATGTAGTTATTGTAGACATCAAACAGTAACTCCTATGCAGTCATTCAACCGAGTAGCTGGCCATTCATTAGTATTATCTAAACTTAAAACAATGAATTTTTTTAAAAAATTTAAAAGTAGGAAGCATCATAGATGAAATACTAATCCTACCTACATGCACTTCTATATTTCTAAGCAGAAATTAATAGAATGCAAGATCTTAATCTGGGGTGATCATTTTTACAGTGCCTGCTGGAATTCCCTTAAGGTTTGTAGAAGACCTGACAATAACTACCCTTAATCAGTAATCAGTATCATTCTTTGCAACAGTACTTTGAAAAATATCAGAAGGAAACATGTTTATCGTTTTGCAATAGACACGGCTGCATGATTATGAACCTTTGGAAGTAAAAAAAAAGGGGGGGAGTAAAACTTTATATGGATAGAAGAAAACAAATGAAAACATGTCTGGGGGGGGGAGGATAGAAACACACCAGTTGCGGTTATTTTGCCCAGCAATTTTGCTTCATACATAATACTTTTTAAAATACTTAATACTTTGGTTTAAAAAACAAAACTTAAGTTATTCTATTTTTAATGCTTAATTTAATTGATTAAATTTTATACCACTTAGAGCGCATCTCTGGGGGAAGTAGGAAGTGAAAAGGTGTGAAATATAAACAAACAAAAACCCAAACACATACATACATACATACATACATACATACATACATACATACATACATACATAGAATGTTCCTTGAATACTATTATATTGATTCAACTTCTAGAAGTATTTCACCCTGGAATGTAGACGAATGTACAACTAATTCCCACAACACTGTCAAACTATTTAGTAAGGCTGTATTACTATTTTTCTTCTCATTTTCCTATTCCTATCTCCTTTTCTACTTATTACTATAACTTTGTCACCTGTATCTTTATAATTTCTATTATTTTATTTAGTTTCCTAGTATGATTTATGTTGATTGCTCACTGAGTATCCTATGGCTATCACAAAGTGTTGTATCTTATGATTTATGGTGAATGTTTTTTTGATGATGTCTATAGTCATGGTTTATTACTTACAGCTTTTATGTACACCAAGAGCTAAAGACAAATTCCTTGTGTGCCCAATCACACTTGGCCAATAAAGAATTCTATCACTCAAGCTCTAGAAGGATATCATCCTGGAATGTAGAAGATAGAGTCAATTTGAAATGGAGCTTTGGAATGGGGATTGAGCCTGTTATGGCGGAGTTATGCTTCCTCAACTAACAGATGGGCATTTTCAGAATGTTCCTTCTGCTCTCTTTGGTTTTCAAGATCCTGCACCAATCAGGAGAACATTTGTGGTACCATATGTGGCATGCCTGGGGACGCAGTGGCTCAGTGGCTAAGATGATGAGTTTGTCAATCAGAAAGGTAGTCAGTCTGGCAGTTTGAATTCCTAGCACCACATAATGGAGTGAGTTCCTGTTACTTGTCCCAGCTTCTTCTAACCTAGCAGTTCAAAAGCAATGCAAGTAGAAAAATAGGGACCACTTTGGTGGGGAGGTAACAGCACTCTGTGAGCCTTAGGCATTGAGTCATGCTGGCCACATGACCATGGAGACGTCTTTGGACAGCACTGGCTCTTTAGCATAGAAATAGAGATGAGCACCGCCCCCTAGAGTTGGGAATGACTAGCATGCATGTGCGGGGGAACCTTTATCTTTATGAAGGTAATAAAACACACTATTCATCACAACATCAGAGAAGCTTTATTCATATATAGAAAGATAGCATCTACAATTTTTGAGCTATTGCGAAGC
Source organism: Thamnophis elegans (assembly GCF_009769535.1). Taxonomy (NCBI): domain Eukaryota; kingdom Metazoa; phylum Chordata; class Lepidosauria; order Squamata; family Natricidae; genus Thamnophis; species Thamnophis elegans. The sequence continues at coordinate 131,018,235 of NC_045558.1, read as the reverse complement.
TAGAAAGTTTAGCATATTTATCCTTATTCAAAGGCTCAAGATATACTTTGATGCATAGAATCAGTTCAAAGATTCAGTTCAAATTCATGATATCACTGAATATTCTCTTCATTCAATTATCCCTCCAAAGCATCCACATCCTTGACCATTCCACATAAAGTGTGAAAAAAAATCATGAGATTGGTCTCTGTGTTTTTGCTGAATTCTTTGTAAATCATTATCTGTCATGTTAGGAACCATTTCACTATTAGGTCTTTGCAAGTCACTTGACTTAGTTTCACTGCAGTGGATTCCATTAAGAAAATCAGTGTAGATCATTTCAGATTAAATTATAGTTGAAACTGAATTTTTCAATTGGAGTTTCATTCAGATTTCTCAGTAGGCTTGAGGGAAAATGTGTATAAATCCTCCAACTTGATGCAGAGACATATAATTCAATTTGAGAATCCAGTCTGGAGGTTATATTAAATTATCTTCAAATGAAAACTCCAAATTGAATATTTGCATAACCTCCTCTAGATAGGACTTTGCAGTGAACCTATGACATTTTGATGTTACCCTTGCTTTCTATTTCTTTCTTTCTTTCTTTCTTTCTTTCCTTCCTTCCTTCCTTCCTTCCTTCCTTCCTTCCTTCCTTCCTTTCTTTCCTTCTTTCTGGAATTTTCAGGAAGGAAATTTAAGACATCTCACCCCCCTCTTCATTGTTTTTATTGAATTACAATCATAAACATTATCAAGTTCTTAATCAATATCAATTTAAGTTACATAGAAAAAAATAGGAATACCAAAATACTACTAAAAAGTAAATAAACAGATGTTGTACATGTACAGATTAACTATCCACGTGAAATATTGAACACATATTATATTCTATTGCTATTAAGACAAACCATAAAGCCTATTAAAATTTGATGAAATTGTGATTGCTGACTCTGATATCTCCTTATTTTAACTTTATCCGTTACTTTTTTTTTCTAATGTGGCAATTAAAAAGGCTTGTTAAGCCATATTTCAACTATTATGTTATCTTGTGTTTTCCAAGGTCATTTTAGCTGCTGATATTAAAAAAGAGATAACAAGTTCCTTATTTATAAACCTGAGGTTTGGTCCTGCAAATAAATTTGGTAAACTTAATTTGGGGGAACATTCAATTCTTTCTTTATTCATGGTACTTATCCCCATTTTTTATCAAAAGGTTAGAACAAAGACAGTTAGAACAATTAACCAGTGGAACAATTTGTCTCCGGAAGTTGTGAATGCTCCAACACTGGAAGTTGTGAATGCTCCAACACTCTCCGTTACACGATGCTAGGGATTCAAACTGCCAAACTGCTGACCTTTCTGATCGACAAACAGTATCTTAGCCACTGAGCCACCATGTCCCATTTATACATACATACATGTATTTCTGAGTGAGATGGAAGGTCCAGAAACGTGTTTATATATATATATTGCAACTAGGTTAAGAAAGGAAGGAAGGAAGGAAGGAGGTAGGTAGGTAGGTAGGTAGGTAGGTAGGTAGGTAGGTAGGTAGGTAGGTAAGCAGGCAGGCAGGCAGGCAGGCTTTACTTCTCAAATCAAATCTTTCATGTGGTAAATTAGGGGGACCTTGAGTTTACTTTATAGGTATGAATCCCCAAAACAAGCAAGAAGTGATCATCCAACAAATTTTAAGTAATCCTGGCTTTAAAAAAGAAACTACCAATGCTTGTGGCAGATTTAATATCTGAAAAAACAACAACAAGTAAGTAGGAATCTGTGCTGTAAATCCTGAATATTCTAATAATGATAGGGTTAATGGGTCTGTAACATAGACACTAGAGAAACTCATGTGTCCAGAGTTACAAGGATATTGCTACTCCAAGAAGGGAATCTCCCCATATTGTTCTACTAGGATGGCTGAGGGAGGGTGTAACATCATGTCTTAGTGAAGGCCCTTTTGTGCTTAGGGACTTCTGATGTATTCAAGCTATAGGAGGTGACCAGACTGAGCCCAAAGGAGGGGTTAAGTACATGGTCAGTCTTCATACTCATAAGAGATCTCAGATCCAGCCCACCTTGAGTTCTGTTGACCCTTATCTACCACCAATTTGCTTTAACTGTTAGTAGTTCAGATTGTTGTATAGAGAGTTAGCCTGAAATAAACCTGTGTTCAGTTGAATTGCTCTGGCTCCTGACTTCTTACACAAGCAATACATATAGAGCAGCAAACCAGTTGTTTTGTATCTATTTGGGTTTTTGTAGGAGGAATTCCTCCCTTGCATGGGTATCCTATTTGCAAAGATCAATACAGTTATAGCATGCCAATAGCAGCAAACCAATTCTTCATTTTCTTCATCTCTTTCATTCAGGAAAGACCACATTCTATATGTAATGAAAATTGCCATTCAGATTCAAGCAGGGCCAAAATAGAAGGCAAACCATATTGTTGCTACAAGTGCCTTCCATGTCCAGAAAATAGGATCACAAATCATAAAGATAAAGAATATTATCTTTAAAGAACTAGCCAGTCCATACAAATGAGGGTCGAAGAGTATTCAGAAAGAAGTGTTCTATTAATGTATGAATAAATGAAATAAAGCAAAAAAATTTGCCTGCTTCCTAAATAACTTCCCATGAAACTGAGGAAGAAGAAACATTTTAATATCAGCTGTAAAACCGCTAGAGGTCCAGAGAATGTTGGTAAAATTAAAAGAAGATACTCTGTGCAATCATAAGCCCTGAGATTAAAGCTCTACCTCCGTGATGGTGAACCTATGGCTGACTGTGGGCATGCGAGCCGTCACCACAGTTCACTGCTCTACCTCATTAAATACTTGATGAGTTGCTACATCCAATCAAATTCTTTCCTGGATATTGGCTCTTTCCAATAACATATACATTGCAATCATATACAGATACAATCACATAAATCTATACTGCCATATCTATGATTGAAAAAACCCAACAGCTATAATTTAATTTGCTGAATTTTAAATTGAATTGACAAATAATATTGGTCCAATTTTAAATCAGTATGAATATTCAGTGGATTAATCAAAGAGGGATAAAAGTAAATGGCTTGTAACCTCACCCCCATACCCAGAAGCTGATATGAATTTAGTGGCAGATCAAATCATTCTGGGATGCAACGAAGGCTCTACTGTCATGTTTTACTGTGTCTTGTTATACCTGCTTTTCCTTGCCATTGTTGGTTTCAATGTGGCTTTCCTAGGCCGGCATTTACCAAACAGTTTTAATGAGACCAAGTTCATCTTCTTCAGCCTGTTGTATTTTTGTGTTTGCCTCCAGAGGCCTCATCCCATTTTTGGCCTCCAGAAGGCAGGTGGGGGCTGGTGGGTAGGTGGGGTGATGTGGGTGGGGCAACCTCATGGTGCCATGTGGGCCGGATTAATGGCTTCGGTGGGCCATATCTGGCTTGTGGGCCGTAGTTTGAGGACCCCTGCACTAAAGTAAACATAAATTTCACACTTTTGCCACCTTACAAAAAGAGAGTGCCTGAGTATGGGTGGCTCACAATAATTATACAATGACTGTTCTCAACAGCTCTCAACCAAAGCCTGGGTAAAGAGCCGGAGTTTCATGCCTCTTTGTGGCCGTGACCCGACAAATGCTCGTACGACAAAACCGTGCCGAGAACACCGCAATGTCATAAATGTGCCCACAACAATGTGCTGACAAAACCGCGCCCACAAAAGCACGATTTAAGTTAAGGTTAGGGTTAGGGTTAGGGTTAGGGTTAGGGTTAGGGTTAGGGTTAGGGTTAGGGTTAGGGTTAGGGTTAGGGTTAGGGTTAGGGTTAGGGTTAGGGTTAGGGTTAGGGTTAGGGTTAGGGTTAGGGTAGGTTCAGGGTTAGGTTCAGGGTTAGGGTTAGGGTTAGGGTTAGGGTTAGGTTCAGGGTTAGGTTCAGGGTTAGGGTTAGGGTTAGGGTTAGGGTTAGGGTTAGGGTTAGGGTTAGGGTTAGGGTTAGGGTTAGGGTTAGGGTTAGGGTTAGGGTTAGGGTTAGGGTTAGGGTTAAGGTTAGGGTTAGGGTTAGGGTTAGGGTTAGGGTTAGGGTTAGGGTTAGGGTTAGGGTTAGGGTTAGGGTTAGGGTTAGGTTAGGTTCAGGGTTAGGTTCAGGGTTAGGGTTAGGGTTAGGGTTAGGGTTAGGTTCAGGGTTAGGTTCAGGGTTAGGGTTAGGGTTAGGGTTAGGGTTAGGGTTAGGGTTAGGGTTAGGGTTAGGGTTAGGGTTAGGGTTAGGGTTATTAGGTTGTTATTAGCTGTTTGTTGAAGGCGCGCTTTTGTTGGCCCGCTGTTGTCGGCGCGCTTCTCCACGCATTCATCAGCGTGATTTTGACCTCGCCATGGTTTCGTCGGCACGCTTTTGTCGAGCACGCATTTGTGGGTGAACCCTTTGTAGCAACTATAGATTTAGAGTACTGTGGCAAGATTAATGAGTGCAAAACTGATCACCTATAAGATTCAATTATAAAATTTACTGAACGTGGAAATAGCAAAGCTGACCAGTCTAGTGAGAGAAAAATATATTTGAAAGACTAAAAAGTTTATATGGATGTTAAAAGAAGAAAATGATAGTTTCTGTAATTGGGTCATAAAAGAACCAAAAAAGATGCACACAATCATCAGAAAATAACTATTCAATAGAGGAAGTCTGGCATATATATAACTATATGCTTTCTTCTCTTTCCATTCATTTTCATTTTTACTGACTTTCTATATTTTGTTTTGTATACTTTTACTGTATTGAACTTAAGGGTAGGTATTCTTATTTAGGAGGGCATGTATCAATACAGAGAATTCTTTCAAAGAGATAGATTGGGAAGACATCACCGCATGTAGCAAACACCAACGTGCTGAGCTTGAAACTTTTTTGAAAGGATATAGAATTCAAAATTGGTAACTATTCCCCATCTCAATGTAATTATGAAATAACCATAATTAAAATTTTATAGTAATGTCCTGGTTCAGGAACATTCCCTCAAGACCGGAAGACAAGCATACACTTGAATGCACTAATATCTCATGCTTTATTAATATGAACAATGATCTCATGTTCCTTTTCATCAGAGATGAGACAGGCAGAACTGGACTGCTAAAATTACTGGTACGATTCTGACTTGCAATCAGCTGAGTTATGCCACGTGAATTGCCAATATTTTAAAAAAATCAATGACGGGTGAGACTATTTGGAAGAAAGCAAGAAGACACTCAGATGAAGTCCTGTTATTTTTGCAATTGATGATAATTCTAGTAGTTGTACTTTATGGTCAAGGAAAGATTCCTCAGGCTAAGTGTCCTCTTAAGGCACCTCTGTCAGTTCTGCACAAATATTACCAGTCAGGGGATTTTATCATTGCAAGCATCACCTCTCAAATCTATATTTTTTCAAGTCCAGTAACGTTTGAGAAGCAGCCTTCTGATGAAACTTTTGATGACCTTTTGTAAGTACTGTGGGCTAAAAAATAAAATACATTTTCTGTGTGGTAAGATAGCTTTCTTAGAATAACAGAGCTGGAAGGGACCTTGGAGTCCCTTCTAGTCCAAACCCCTGCTAAGGCAGGAAACCCTACACCACTCCAGACAAGTGGTTATTCAACATCTTCTTAAAAACTTCAAGTGTTGGAGCATTCACAACTTCTGGAGGCAAGCTGTTCCAGTGATTGTTCTAACTGTCAGGAAATTGCTCCTTAGTTCTAGGTTGCTTCTCTCTTTGATTAGTTTCCACTCATTGCTTCTTGTCCTGCCCTCAGGTGATTTGCAGAATAGTTTGACTCCCTCTTCTTTGTGGCAGCCCCTGAGATGTCGGAATGCTCCATATATATATATTATATTGTGGAAACCAAAATTGGATGCAGTATTCCAAGTATTATCAAGACATTATAAATTGGCATTAAAACTTCATGTGATCTTGATACTATCCCTCTGTTTATGCAGCCTAGAACTGTGAAGGCTTTTTTGGCAGTTGGGGAACTGGGCTAACTTTTCATGCTCCTTAACTTCATCTAGCTGTTTGTTCTGTAGCTCCAACTTGGGGATGAAAATAATAGAAGAGGATGGCAGATTTAATTCAATAGTTTGGGGCATAAATATTTGTATGTGCTTATCCTTATTGAAAGTTGCAAATTCTACAAGATATGATAGTATACCCAGAACTTTCTATATTTATCTTGGATGATGAATGTGAGACACAATCACCTATTGTATAAAAAGTATTTTCTACTTTGAAATAATGAAAACCTCAAAATAGAAAAGAAGTTTACCTGTTTTCAAAACTTAAAGTTTCTCTCTAGAACAAACACACACACACACACACACACACACACACACAGAGAGAGAGAGACAGACAGACAGACAGAAACAGAGAAACAGAGAAACAGAGAAACAGAGAAACAGAGACAGAGACAGAGACAGAGACAGAGACAGAGACAGAGACAGAGACAGAGACAGACAGACAGACAGACAGACAGACAGAGACAGAGACAGACAGAGAGACAGACAGACAGAGACAGAGACAGAGACATGGTAGCACTGTTCCAATATCTCAGGGACTGCCCCAAAGAAGAGGGAGTCAAACTATTGACAAGAAGCAATGGATGGAAACTAATCAAGGAGGGAAGCAACATAGAAATAAGGATAGGTATAGGTATAGGTATAGGTATTTTATTTGTATGCCGCCCTTTTCCCTGGGGGGACTCAGGGCGGCTCACAGTTCAGGGGGAAGGGAGGACAAACCAGGTTAAACACATAAGACAATACATCATTAAAAGCACAACATTCATACAATATTTCCTGACAGTTAGAACAATTAATCAGTGGAACGAAATGCTTCCAGAACTAGTGGGTACTCTAACAATGGAGGTTTTTAAGAAAAGAGTGCTTAACCACTTGTCTGGAAGGTTTAGGGTCTCTTGATTGAGGAGGTTAGACTCTAAGAACTGCAAGGTCCCTTCCAACTCTGTTATTCTGTTAAATCAGCTAACATTATTGATGAAACATCTTCAACACACAAAGTCAAAGATCACCAAGGATCCCTCCCTGCTATCTTTTGATTAATCTGAACCATCCCAGGCAGGTGATCTGATATAAATTACGATTTCATTTTCTTTATTCTGTGCAACAATTATATACTATTGTCCAGATTTTTATTGCTTTCATAGATTTGTGTTTCTTATAGACAGACAATATCTTCTTCTGGCTTTTAATACATGAAAGTATGTTACATTTTGGGGTGAATTTAATTCATTAGAAGATATTGCTACTATTAATGTATAGATTATAGATTAAAAATAGTATCTTTCAAACATATGCAATAAAACAAGTCTTCTATTTTCATGGGGTTCCTTACAAGAATGACCTAATCTATATAGAATTAGTCATAAAATCTAAAGAATATGGTAACCTGGAAACTATTGCTCATAACATAGGATGTTTACTCAGAATTACCAGCACATCCTTGCCTTGACATTTGCTGTGAAGGAACTCAACGAGAATCTCCAACTCTTACCCAATGTCAGTTTGGGCTTCCACATCTTAAACAGCTATTTTTTGGCAAGGTGGACCTATCTTGCCTCAATGGAACTTCTATCCACTCAAGACAAATTCATCCCTAACTACAAATGCGATATTCAGAATAGGATTGTGGGAGTCATTGGGGGACCTACTTCTGAAGTCTGTCTTCAAATGACCAACATCTTGAGCACCTACAAGATTCCACAGGTAAAAAAAGATGAAAGATTCTGTTCATTAAGTTTAAAATAGTTTTGTAAATGAGAGATATCAAATGGAAATCTTATTGGTTTGCTAGGTAATCTATTTATGAAGAACTGAGAAAGTATTTGATCAATCTATATTTGGGTGCTGAAAAATTTGGGGAACTGTGGTAATTATTATGAATGGGAATATTTTCCTGTAATGCATCTTAGCCGCTGAGCCACTGCATCCTTTATATAATACATGTGTACATCAGTATAAATTCTATATTTACTGAGAATTACTGATCAGGAGCTTTTGAAAAAAGTTTTGGAAAATCTAAATTTGTGTGTAAAGATTGAAATCAATACTGTTCTATAGCACTGAGCTCATCTGATTTTTATTTTATTTATTTATTTTTGTTCAGATCTTATACGGGTCTTCTCCAATAATAAATGATAGAAGCAAAGAAGATTTTTTTCACCAAATGTTTCCAAGTGGGACACATCAATATTTGTGCATTCTAGAGTTACTACTGCTTTTCAAGTGGACCTGGATCGGTGTGATTGTTTATGATGATGACAATGGAGATGTCTTTGTACAGGATATACTTCCCTTATATTCTCAGAAGGGTATCTGCGTGGACTTCTTAGAACCTATGCCCAAAACGTCTTTTTCAAGTGACATTGCTGAAACAGCAATGCAATGGTTTGCAACCTCACATATTGTCACAGGAAGTACTGCCAATGCTGTTATCGTACAAGGTGAAATACATACGATGAGTGTCTTAAGAACATTTTTCCACTTTTCACAATTTTATGATGTAACAATTGAAAGCCGAGTATGGATTATGACCGCCCAGATGGACTTTGCATCTCCTGGTTTTCTTAGAGATTGGGACATCCATTTCCTTCATGGAACTCTCTCATTTGCTGTTCATTCAAATCATCCTAGAGGATTCCAGCAATTTTTAAAGGAAAGGAAACCTGCTTTAGAAACTGGAGATAGATTTATCCGAATCTTCTGGAAAGATGCATTTCATTGTGATTTCTCCGATTGCAATCTACCACAGAGAAATGAGAAGATCTGTACTGGAGAAGAAAAATTGGATAGTCTATCCGTAACCCTATTTGACACAAGCATGTCTGGCCATAGTTATAGTATCTACAATGCTGTTTACATTATGGCACATGCTTTGTATGCCTTAACATCATCCAAGTTGAAAGAGAGAACAATGATAAAAAGCAGGAGACAACAGTATCTGCTTGAAGAGCCCTGGCAGGTATCTTCCAAGAATGTAGAAGGGCTCTTTTTATTAGATAATTGAATGTGTCAGAACATAGAATATTGAGAGAACTTATTAGCAATACCAGTAATAGCAGTTACAACTCTATACCACAGCTGGCAGTCAGCAGAAGTAATGTGCAGTACTGCATTGTAACTATGTGCTACCATCATTCTTAAAGGAGATATTGCCCACAAGTGCCAGAAAAGAAATGTAAAAGAGGCAAAAAAAAACCAAACCAGTTATTTCCTTCATTCTTAAATATTAATCAAAAATCTTGATTTGTAATGTTGCTGCCTTCTGGGGAAATTAGCAAACATTAAGGAATTTACATTATATTTAAATAATTAAAAAAGGGGGAAAATCTCTTTCTGGTTTTTCCCTTTTAAATATATAGTTTCAGAATATGTATTAAATATTCAGAATGTTAAGCAGAGATGAAATACGTAAACTGTTCTGCACACAAAGATTTTGATTTTTGTTTTGGGTGTGTGACCATGTTTCCATTAATGTAAAGACAATGCAATAGTAATATGTTATATATTTATAATACGTTTATTACATTACCAAGTTAAAAATTAAAATATAAACCAACATCAAAGGAAAAAGGGAATGGGAATAATAAAAAAAATATGATCCATAATAAGAATTTATCTAAATTTTAATGTAATATGAAATAAATTGTCAAATGTAAACAAGCATATATTAAAATGCTCCAATTTCCCCACCTAGAAAAATCCAACCTAATCCTAAAAATTCCAAAGTCAAAACTTGATAATATTTTCAATTATAAATTTTCCTCTACTGAAATCTGATTTGAATATAGGTGATTATGATAACATTTTTTTCGCTTAAAGAAAGGTAGAAAGACAGCACAATTAACGAGAGCAATTTCTCATATATTAAAGGCATTAATCTCAGTGGTGGGTTCCTAACCAGTTTTCCCTTCAAGCGGACTTGCGCAACACTTCTGTGCATGCGCAGAAGCATCTCAGTGTGTGGGCGGAGCCACTTGCCGCTGCTACTACCAGTTCACCCGAACTGGGACAAACCCAGAGCAACCCACCTCTGATTACTCTTCCAAATTTATTTCCCAAACTTTCAGATAGTATCCGGGCAACTGACTTGAACGTTCCTTCCTCTTCCTTGTCCTTGTCCTTTTTTCTGTAGAGTTTCCCCTTCAAATTATTCACCTTACCAATAGCAGACCATATTTCTAGCTCAGGGTTAAAATGAGGGATGCTCTCTGACCTTGCTTGTTTTCCTGCATGTCTTTCATTATCCGAACTATGGTAAGTTTGATAAGGCCAAACTTGGTAAGGCCACACTTGGAATACTGCATTCAGTTTTGGTCACCACGATTACAAAAAAGATGGGGAGATTCTAGAAGGAAGGCTAAGAAGGGGAATGAAGTTGATTAGTGCACTGGAGGCCGAAATATATGAAGAACAGTTGCAGAAACTGGGTATGTCTAGTTTAATGAAAAGAAGGACTAGGGGAGACATGATAGCAGTGTTCCAATATATCAGGGGCTGCCACAAAAGAAGACTGAGTCAATCCAATCATCAAAGCACCTGTAGGCAGGACAAGAAGCAATGGATGAACACTAATCAAAGAGAGAAACATCCTAGGAGAAATTTCCTGACAGTTAGAACAATTAATCAGTGGAACAACTTGCTTCCAGAAGTTGTGAATGCTCCAAAACTGGAAGTTTTTACGATGTTGAATAACCATTTGTCTGGAGTGGTGTAGAGTTTCTGCCCCAAGCAGGGATTTGGATTAGAAGACCTCCAAGGTCCCTTCCAACTCTGTTATTCTATGTTCTGTGTTTCATGTATCATCAGTGGTCATTCCTCTTAGTTTTAAATTGGTTTATATTATGATGAATGTCTTCCATGGCCTTATTTCCTCTCTATCTTCTCCTCAATTTAGCTCCACAAGTTTATAAGAAATACTGTCTTTAAAAACAATGCTGGAGAAAATATTTCCTTTGATGACAAAGGACACATAATTTCTGGATTTGATATTTTCAACTGGGTCACATATGGAAATAACACATTTACAAAAGTCAAAGTTGGATGGGTAGAACCTTCTTCTAAATCTCTCACTATTCATGAGAACTACATTGTATGGCCCACAAGATTTAACCAGGTACATATTTTGTACAGGTAACCTATATTTTTAAATTTTGAAAAAATGATTTCTTCGTCTATTCTTATACTTTAATTCTGTTTTGAATGCAATGTGCTCTTATAATTTAGCGTACAATTATATGACAGTATCTTGACAACATTCTAAATAATATGCCACTCAGCTATTTCTCAAAATGGTTGACATTTAAAGGACTCCATTTTCAAAACTGAAATGGATGAATACAATATTTTGCATTGGGTTGAAGACAATCTTGGACCACATTCTGAATATTGAAAGTGATGTTCCACTCTTTGAATGGTAAAATCAATTACCGTATTGAGATACTGAAATTGTGTTTTAAATTAAAAAGGATTGGTATACATACCGCTCTAAAAAGTGGTATGTGATTCTTATTGGGAACTGAAAGAGTTGCCTAACTGAAAACTCCAGGACTTAGACTCGGCTGTAGAAAAATAAATCTTGGAGGACAATAGCAAAATACTTCCATGCAATTATTAGTAATCTGACTTAGATAGTAAGTAGAATCAGGTCATTATCTTGGATAACTGACCAATATCTGAGATAAATTGAACCTGTTTGCTGCTCGATTCTTAATGTGTGTCATTCACCAGATCCAAGATGAATGCTCTCTGGAAATACTTGCCACAACACTTATCCACCATGGAGGAAGTGATCATCAAAGTAGTCATCTGACAATACCTCCTTCTCAAATAATAAAGATAGAAAATATGTATCTATGTTTTAATTAAGGAAATGTCATGGCAGAGCTACCAAACTGATTTCTTTACTTTTCATCTCCTCCATTCAGAAAAGACCCCAATCTCTTTGTAACAACTATTGTCATTCTGGTTCAAGTAAAGTCAAAATAGAAGGAAAGCCATTTTGCTGCTATGACTGCTTTTCATGTCCAGAAGGGAAGATTACAAATCAGAAAGGTAATGTTTCTTCAATTTATAAATAAAGGTTAGTTAAAGGTTCCCCTTGCACATATGTGCTAGTCTGGCTCTAGGGGGTGGTACTCATCTCAAAGTCGAAGAGCCAGCACTGTCCGAAGATGTCTCCATGGTCATGTGGCTGGCATGACTAAATGTTTTAGAACTGCTAGGTTGGCAGAAGCTGGGACAAGTAATGGGAACTCACTCCATTATGCGGTGCTAGGGATTCAAACCATCAAACTGCAAACCTTTGTGATCGACAAGCTCAGTGTCTTAACCACTGAGTCACTGCATTCCTAATTTATAAATACTAACCCACTAAAACCTATGTGGAATAATTTCAGAATGTTATGTAGTACTCTATGTGTTATGCCTTACAGGACATTTAACAAAGATGATTGGGATGAGTGAAATGTAAAAAAGTACTTTATCTCCTCCCTAATTAACTTCTGCAAAAAATAATAAACTTTGTCAGCTCAGCCTTAAGACTGCTATCCAATTAATGTTGCTAAAACCCAAGAGAATGGAACAGATTATGGAAACTAAAGGAAATTTAATGTAAACTCTACAAAGAACTGTGATTGATTGATTGACTGATTGATTTATAAATGATATTGTCACCTACTTGCACATGACAACTCAAGGAGGCTGTTCATGAAATACTGTTGACTTCTCTTAAGACCAGTGTTGCGTTTGAAGTGTTGCTCTAACTTTCTCACTAAAGACCTGATGCACTCTTCTATTTAATCAAAAACTTTGCTGGCTAAGTCTAATTACATACATATTCTAATTTGCATAAATTTATATTAAATGCTTGTATGTCCCACATTTTTACATTAGTCAAGCTACCTGCTGTACTAGAAATATGCAATGAATTTTTCCCCCCAGTTTTAAACAAACTCTTTTTTCTATTACATGAAGAAACATATGTATGGCCTCATATCCTGCTTTATTTTAACATATTGAACTATGCAAACAATCAAACAGTAAACATAGTTTAATCCAATTTTGCATCACTTATGACATTCAGTATACTAATCAAAGGGTTACTTTAAGTTCAATTGTATGCTGACTCATTGACTGCATTATAGACAGGGTTTATCAGTGTCTTCAGCCCAGATAATAGTGCTGTAACTACAAGGAAACCTCCTATCTGAAGCAATAACTAGAGTCCATTTTGCTAAACTTCAAGCTGTGATAGTGTAGTGGTTAGAATGCAGTATTGCAGGCTAACTCTGCCCACAGCCAGGAGTTCAATACTGACCATCTGAAGGTTCACTAGCCTTCTCTACTTCCAAGGTTGATAAAATGAGGACCCATATAGTTGGAGGCAATATACTGACTCTTTTAACCACAGAGAGGATTATAAAGCACTAATATGCAGTATATAAATTTTAAAGTAGATTAATATGGTATATAAGATAAACTGGCATCTAAAATTGGGTTTATCAAACCATTATCAAATGGTTTGGTTTATCAGTGCGTTCAGCCTAGATAATAGCCCTATAACTCCCATGAAAGCTCTATTTGAAGAATTAACTGGGGCACATTTTGCTAAATTTTGAGCCGTGATGACATAATTGTTAGAATGCAGCATTGCAGGCTAACTCTGCCCACAGCCAGGAGTTCGATTCTGACTGGCTGAAGGTTCACTCAGCCTTACATCTTTCTCAAGTCAGTAACATGAGGATCCAGTTTGTTGGGAGCAATATATTGACTTTGTTACTTTAGTGCTGTAAAATACTATGGGGTGGTATAAGTCTAAATACTATTGATTCTTCTTCTTCTTAATGTCTTAAATTATTAGTACTTCATTAATATATACACTTCTACATCATAATACTAACAATGTATTCATTCATTCATTTGTTTCCACAGACATGGATGATTGTTTGCCATGCCCAGAAGGACAGTATCCAAATAACAACCATGATTCATGCCTCCCAAAACAGATAGTTTTCCTGTCTTACGAAGACCCATTAGGGACCAGTTTGGCCATTACAGCAATTGTCTTTGCTTGCATTGCCAATGTGGTACTCGGGATCTTCATCAAATACCAGGACACTCCCATAATCAAGGCCAACAACCGGAACATCACCTACCTTCTCCTTGTCTCCCTTGTGCTCTCATTCCTTTGCAGTTTATTATTCATTGGAAAACCTGAAAAGGTGACCTGCCTTTTACGACAAACTGCTTTTGGGATCATCTTCTCAGTAGCCATTTCATGTATATTGGCCAAAACCATCATTGTGATTTTAGCTTTCATGGCTTCAGTGCCAGGATCAAAGATGAGGCGATGGCTGGGCAAACAGTTAGATAATTACATTGTTGTTTCCTGCTCCCTCATTCAAGTTGTTGTTTGTATCATATGGCTGGCAATCTCACCCCCATACCCAGATGCTGACATGAATTTAGTGGAAGATGAAATCATCCAGGGATGTAATGAAGGCTCTACATTCATGTTTTACTGTGTCTTGTTATACCTGCTTTTCCTTGCCATTGTTGGTTTCAATGTGGCTTTTCAAGGTCGGCATTTACCGGACAGTTTTAATGAGACCAAGTTCATCTCCTTCAGCCTGTTGTGTTTTTGCAGTGTCTGGTTGTCTTTTTTTCCAACCCATCTGAGCACCAAGGGGAAATACTTGGTGGCTGTGGAGATCTTTTCCATATTGTCATCTAGTGCAGGACTACTAGGCTGCATATTTTTCCCCAAATGCTTTGTCATTCTACTAAGGCCTGATTTGAATACTAAAACATTTTTAATAAGAGGCAAGAAATAATAAATATAAATTAAGTCAATATTTCAATGAATCATATACAGGTGGTCCTCCTTTAGATACTGTTGCAAATCATGGGAATCCTCTTATTATTTCTGAGTGTTTTAGACACATATTTGTTTCCTAAATTTGGACACCACCCCTTCCCAAAATTGCTGAAACTAGTTATGGCCCAGATATTTCCACCCTTAATTTCAAAATGGAATATAAACGATGAAACACCTACTCCCTGGACATCATATTTTCAATTTCTTTCCTTCCTTCCTTTTATGGAATACTACCTCATGACCTGCCATTGCCCTGGTATTTATAGATGTTGAAGCATTTGTCTGACAGGGAGCCATTGAGAGGGGACTTTCTTTCCCCTACTCCCATGCCCATCATTCCTGCCGTCTCTCTGCCCCCTCCCATATGCTCCTCTTTCTCACAATACTGTCACAATACTATTTACAATACTGGCACTTTGTAGGCCTACTGTGTGAGAGAGGTGTAGGCCTTAAAAGCCTACTTTTATTAAGCATGGTCAATCAAAGGCCTGCCTCCCGTACTGGCCTAACCTGACTACCTTCGCTTCATAGGCCTACTGTGTGAGGGAGGTCTATGCCTTAACAGCCCACTATGTGAAGCCTCTCTTGATCCCTGTGTGAGGTCAATCAAAGTCCTCTGTACGGGTTTAATCAGGCTCCCTTCATAGATCTACTGTGTCAGGGAGGCCCAGGCTTTAAAGGCCCACTTTGTGAGGGAGCACGCTCAATCGAATGTCTCTGTACTGCCCTAATCAGGCTCCCTTTGCTTCATAGGCCTATTGTGCGAGGGAAGCCTAGGCCTGTGTTGGAGTAAAGCATGATTATGGAAACACAGGCCGAAGCTGTTACATGCGAGATTGCGCTGCCGCAGTGAGGTAGGAGTGGGCGATCTGCTTAAGCCATGGCACGCTCAATCAATGGCCTCCATACTGACCTAATCAGGCTCTCTTCATTGGCCTACTGCTGTACTGGTCTAATTAGGCTCCCTTCCCCCTCCCATTACATCATGAACAATTGTCACTCTAGGACGCCACCCTTGCTCTCCTTAAAAGCCCAGGCTTTCCAGAGTTATGCTGGAACACACACACACACACACACACACACACACACACACACACCAGGGGTTTCTTACCCACCCACCCTCAGGTTTTTTCTATAGGGTATGTCATCTATATACCAAGTTTGCTCAAGGTGTTCCAGAGTTATGCTAGAACGTACATACATACATACATACATACATGCATGCATGCATGCATACATACATACATCATTCATGTGTGTGTCTGTGTGTGTGTCTCTGTGTGTGAGTGTGTGTGTGAGTGTGTGTTTTCGTAGATTTTCACGGGTGTTGGTATTCTGGTCTTGTTGTATTCGGATCTTTTCCCATGTAAGATTGAGATTGTCTTGGCAACGTTTCGGCGAGGTCTCACTCACCATCCTCAGGCTGGTGTTTTCAGCTTAAAGCATGGTCGGAGCTGCCATCTTTCTATAAATCTTTTTTTTACAAATTTTACAAATATTTCCCTTTCCCCTTCCCTCCCTCCACCCCAACCCTACCCCCCTCCAACCCTCCCTCTTCCCAACCTCCCAGAGCAAAATACAGGGTATAAACATTTAACAATCATACACTAACATAAGCTAATTAACTATAGTATCCTACCTCCTCTTGTACTTTAACTCCCCTTTTATTAGGCTAACTTTAGATAAATTGTAACATTCCTTGTTCATTCATTCATAGGCTAATTGAAATTTCATAGTTTGATATTTATTTTGAATGTAGTCAATCCATCTTCTCCATTCCAGCTTTTATTTCTCATAGGAATAGTCCTTCAAATATGCTGAGATTTTGGCCATCTTTGCTAAGTTTACTACTTTTAATGTCCATTCTTGAATAGTAGGCAATTCTTCCTTCTTCCAGTACTGTACCACCAACAATCTTGCTGCTGTTGTTAAATTCAGAATCAAATTAGTCTCTGTAACTGTACAGTGTGTAATTATACCAAGCAAGAACAGCTGGGGAGTGAACTTTATCCTCTTTTTAAGAATATTTTGAATAATCCACCATATTTTTATCCAAAATGCTTTAACTTTTTTACAAGTCCACCATGTTTGATAATACATAGCGTCAACACAATCACATCTCCAGCATTTAGATTGTAGATTCAGATACATACAAGCTAACTTTTTGGGATGTAAATGCCATCTATAAAACATCTTATAAAAATTCTCTCTCAAGTTTTGAGCTTGCATAAATTTTACATTTCTTACCCAAATCTTTTCCCATGTTTCCATCATTATTGATTCTTCAAAGTTTTGTGCCCATTTTATCATGCAGTCTTTGACTAACTCTGTTTCAGAATCTGTTTCTATCAGTATATTATACAACCTTTTTATATGCATTGGACTCTGGTCCCTAATTTGTTTTACCAAATTATCCTCCTTTTGCATGATACCAATTTTCTGGTCTTTTTTCTATCTAGCCAGTAACTGTCCATACTGAAACCAGGTTTGAGTTTCCATCTTGGGTTCGCCAATTAGTTGAGCAAAAGCTTCTGCAAAAATCTCTTTCAAATTTTCTTGGTTATTTTCTTTCAGGCCTCTTATTCTCAAGGCAAATTCCATCACTCTATATTGTATCATTGTAACTTCTACCTCTGACTTTTCAATCTTGCTTTGAGCCTCATCAACTTTGCTCTCCAAATTCACATTAGACTGATTAATTTCTTCCACCCTATCCTCCAGTGATATTACATAACCAAGCAGACCCTTAAATGCCTCCACTATGTCCTCTCTTATTTGCTGATTGCGAGTTTGGATTAGGTCCTTAATTTCAGACATTTCATCAGACACATCTTTAAAAGCAGTTGTAATTTTCCCTTCCAAAACAGAGGCTTGTTCCTTTAAAATGCCTTGGAGGGCTCAAGAGTTAATGTTTGAGTATCTGCTGGAGGTAATAAAGACTGCAATTTGTGTGTCTGGGCTGGGGAACTCCCAGCGCTCTTAGAAGCACTTAATTTTACTTGCTTTGAAGCCATTTCCAAATATTCAAACCATACTTTTCAATAGCCAAATTATTGAGTCCAAAAAGTCCACCTAATAACCCAGATTGTTCAATCTTATAGTTTGTTAGTGAACCGATGCTATTTTGTTTGCGCTCTTGATTCTTTTAACAACTTTAACAAGCACTTAACAAATACTTTCCTTTTCAAGTTTCATTTTTTTAAAATAGTTTTTATTAAACATTATTACCTTTAAAAACAGAAAGAAAAACACAACAACATAAGAAAAGACAAAACATACATAACAATATAAAGTAAATATACAGCCTTTTGTATCGGCATTCATTAGTTATACATTTTTAAAAGAGTAAAACATACAAATACAAATACAATTTTAAACATACAACCCCCCCTCCCCTCCCCCCCGCAGTGACAGTCATTCACAGCCCAACTTTTTTCTTTCCTTCCTCATTGTTAGGTCTCTAAGTCACATCTTCTCATTACAAAGTTCAGGGATCTATTACAATACCCATGTTCACTTTTAACTTTCCCCATTTTAAGTCCCTGCTGTTCTTGTCGCCCACATATACCATAAGTTCCAGCTAAGATAATGTTCCGTTTCTCCTTTGTCCCTCAGCCAACCCATCATTCTGTCCATTTCTGCACATTCATAGATCTTTTTAATTATAGCATCTTCCGACGGTATGGTAGTGGATTTCCAAAATTGTGCATAAGTTATTCTTGCGGCCACAATTATATGTAGGCTCAAATGCCATATTGAACTGCTCATGTTTTCTGGTTTAATGCTTAGTAGAAGGTTCTCGGGTCTCCATTCCATGTTTGCCCTGGTAACCTCTTTTAGCCATTTTTTAAATCCTTTTCCAATATTTCGTGGCCTCAATACAGGACCACCAAATATGGTAGAATGTGCCATCCTTTCTTCCACACTTCCAACACAATGGAGATAACCCAGGGAACATCTTGGCTAACCTCGTTGGGGGGAAGTGCCACCTATAAACCATCTTGTATATGTTTTCTTTGAATGCTGTAGATATTGTAAGTTTAATGGTCTTACTCCAAAGATCCCACCATTTGCCCATTTCAATTTCATAGCCAAAGTTTCTCTCCCATGCTATTGGAAGGCTTTTGTCCATCTCTTCATTAGCATCTTGGCAGGTCAAAAATTGGTAAATCTTCGATAACATTTTCTTGTCTCCACCAAACAAAATCTTATCTAGCCCCTGAGGGTTTGGGTAGATCCCAAAACGTACCTTATCACTTTTAAACCTGTTTCTAACCTGTAAATATTCCCACCATTCCAGATTCCTGTCCTGCTGCTCTAATTCCATCTTTGTTTTCATATTGCCATCTTCTGTCATGATGTCTTTATGTTATGTACACTGGGATGCGTTAAGGCCTCTAATGGTGCCAACCAGCACGGAACCCTAAGATAGTATTTTTTCCTCATCTTTTCCCAGACCCCCATCAAAATCTTCTGAATATAATGTCCCATGAAGTACCTATGGGGGGTGTCTCTTTCTTGCCAGAGGGAGGAATGCCATCCCTAAGGGAGGTCATGTCCCTCTATAGCCAATAGGCGCCTTCTACTCAACATCACCCAATCCTTCACCCATGTCATAATTGCTGCATTATAGTATGCTTCCCAGTTGGGTTCTCCGAAGCCTCCCAGTTCTCTACGTTTTTGCAATATTTGGGCTTTAATTCGTGCTTTCTTGCCTTGCCATATAAATCGAGCCACTATTGTCTCCAAAGATTTAAAAAAAAAATTGTCCAATTTAGTTGGTGCCGTTTGAAACAAAAACAAAATTTTTGGTAATACATATGTCTTGACTGTCGCAATCCTGCCCATCAGAGACAGTTGTTTACCACTCCAATTAGTCATATCTTTAGATACCTGCTGAAGCAATTTCATATAGTTATCTACCTTGATAGAGGAACATCTCTCCGTGAGCCAAATTCCCAAGTATTGTATTTTATGGGCCATGTTAATCCCTAACAGGCTTTGTACTTCCCTTTTCTGGTTCAGAGTCATATTCTTAATTAACAGTTTTGTCTTCTCTTTGTTTATACGTAGCCCCGCTATCCTACCATACTCCTCTGTTTTACATAAAAGTTGTATCCCAGAAGCCATAGGATCCTCCAGGATAAAAACAAGGTCATCGGCGAAAGCCTGGACCTTAAATTCCTGAGCTTTAGCTAGAAACCTTTTAATTTGTGTGTCACTCCTTACTATTCTAAGAAGGGGTTCTAATGTGAGGATAAACAGTAGGGGGGGATAACGGGCATCCTTGTCTTGTGCCTTTACCAATCTCAATATCACCCGCCTCTTCTCCATTTACCAATAATGTCGCAGTTTGTCATACATAAATTGCCCGAATTGCATTTAAGAAGTTTTCTCCAAACTTCATATTTTCTAGTTGTGACAACATAAAGTTCCAATTTACCCGATCAGAAGCCTTTTGTGCATCAAGAAACATAAAGGCCACTTGTTTATCCGGCCGAGCTTCATAATATTCTAAGGCATCCAAAATAATTCTAACATTATCTTTCAAATGCCTTGACGGCAGGAAGCCGTTCTGATCAGGGTGTATAAATTTATTAAGGAAGAATTTAAGTCTATCTGCCAGTATAGCTGCAAAGATTTTATAATCCACATTCAAAAGTGAAATGGGCCTATAGTTTTTAATTTGGGTGCGGTCAGCTCCAGCTTTAGGCAAAAGGGTTACATAGGCCTCAGCCCATGATTCCGGTGATTTCGATTTCGGTATATAGAATCCGTCAAGACAGCATTAAATATTACTATCATCTCTTGTCCTAAGATTTCCAAAAAAGATTTATAGATTTCAACTGGCAAACCATCCATGCCAGGAGTTTTGTTGTTTTCCATTTTTTTGACTGCCTTTTCTAATTCATCTATTGTTATCTTTTGGTTCAGTACACCTTTTGCTTCATTTGAGATCTTGGGTAGATTTGCATTGTCTAAAAATTCCTTAATTTGGTCCTCAGAAACTTCTTCCCTACTATATAGTTGCTGAAAAAAACCTTGGATAATTTCCTGTTTCTCCCCCTTGGTTTCTACTAATTCCCCTTTACTATTCTGCAGTTGAGCTATACGTCTGCTCTCTCTTTCTTTTCGAAGTCTATAAGAGAGCCAACGACCCGGTTTGTTAGCATGCTCAAAAAAGTTTTGCTTAATCCCCCTAAGTTTCCGAGAGACATCCTCCTGGTCTAGAAGAGAGATCCCGTGCTTAATTCTAGCCATTTCTTCTTTTTTCCTATCATCTAGTGGGTTCTGTTGCAAGGCTTTTTCTACCACCTCCAGTTTAGCTACCCATTTTGCCCTCTCTTCTAATTTTTTCCTGTTTGTGCCTGTTGTATATTTAATAGCTAGGCCTCTCATATAAGCCTTGGCTGTATCCCAAAGTATTTGTGGAGTTACTCCTTTCCTATTTTCTTCAAAAAAAACAAAAAACCCTCATTTCCCTTTTAAACATTTGCTGAAATTCTTGTTCTTTCACTATCTCTGTATTCATCATCCACCTTCTCTTCCTCCCCTGCCTTACTCCTTTCCACACCAATAAGAGTGGATTATGATCGGCCCAGGTATTAACCTCAATTGCTGCTTCCTTAATCAAGTCCCCGATTTCTGGTGTCAACCAGGCCATGTCGATCCTAGAACAGGATTGGTGTCTATGTGAAAAGAAAGTAAATTGTTGTTTCTGTGGGTGGAGTTCACGCCATACATCCTTTAATTCATATTCCTCCCTCATGTCTTCAAAGGTTTTGGGGAGAACTCTCCTCCTTTCTCTTAATTTCCCCCCCTTTTGGATGTTTCCTGGGTTATAATCCATTGTCCTATCTGCCACCGCATTATAATCACCCACCACACATATGTGGTCATAGCCTAACTCTGCAATTTTTAGATGCAACTTTCTAAAGAAAGTACTTTGGTTGTCATTCGGTGCGTATATGGCCACCAGCAAAATTTTATATCGACCAAATTTCAATTCAACCATTAAAAGTCTACCCTCCCCATCAGTATACACCAATTTAGAATCGATATGGTCTTTAACATACAACACAATGCCCCTTTTCTTTTCATCTGCTAAACTTGTATACATAATACCCAGCCGGGGGTAATACAACACATTTTGCTGGTGGTTCACTATATGTACTTCTTGCAGGCATGTCAAATCAGAATTCTTTTTCCGTAGAGCATTCAGTATTTTATTTCTCTTTCTTAGTGAATTCAAACCATTTATATTTAAAGAAATTAAGCGGAGTTCATCCGCCATGTTTATTTGTTTAAGGCTTTGGCTTTTGTTGTCTGCCTCGTTTGTGGTCTCTCATCTCTGCTTTGTTTCTCATTTCCCTCTTTCTCATCTCCCGGGACACTATTCTTTCGCTCCTCTCGTCGGCTCTTGTTATCCAATTCTCCCTCGTTATTCTGAGTTCCCCTCTTCAACTGGCTTTCCATTAAGTCTTGTGCATCTTGCAATGATTCAATCCAAAACCTCTGGCCTTGCCAGAGAAAAGATATCCCTTCTGGGAAAAGCCACCTATACATCACCTGAAGTTTCCTCAATTGTGTTGTTAGGTCCTGATATTTCTGCCTCCTTCCCCTCACTCTTCTTGGTATCTGTTTTAGTACTATGACCAGGGGTGGGTTTCGACCGGTTCGCACCGGTCCCTGCGATCCGGTTGGTCGCCAAACCCGGAAGTAAGTAACTTCCAGGAACGGCGAAGCTCCCCCCGCGCCCACGCGCGCCTGCACACCCGTGCCCGCTCCTTACCCGGTTTTTATGAATTCTGCGCTTTCCACGCATGCGCAGAACGCATACAGTGCCTGCGCGATCCTCCAGGAGCAGCTGGAGCATCGCGCAGGCGCTAGTACGCATGCGCGTGCCGCATGCGTGCGCGAGGACGCCGCCGGCCTCGTTCCAACCGATCCGGTTGGAACGGGGCGAGAAACCCACCCCTGACTATGACCATTTCCCCCGCATACATGGTATTCTGGTCACGTGCCTTCTGGTAAATTTATTCTCTCAGGGATCATTTAGTAAACCTCACATGCACTTCACGTGGCAGTTTCTGTCTCCTAGTATAGGAAGTATAGACTCTATATACGTCATCGATGTCACTCTGTATCGACAACTTATCTTTCTGGCCGATCCCTGCTATCATCTCCACCATAATTTCCTTCAGTTTCTCCCCTCTTTCCTCTGGAATATTTTGAAATCTGAGAAAGAAGGCTGACTTTTCTAATTCCAACATAGCAATCTCATCTTCCAACCTTCTATTAATATGTAGCTGCCTCATCTCCCACCTCGCCATATTCTCTTCACTTTCCTTCATTTTTACTCCTAAATCTTGAATTTGACCCTCCTGTTTCTCCATTTTTGCCCAGATCTCCTTTTGCTGTGAATACAGCTGTTTCATTTCACCCCTCATGTCTCCCATTTCATTTTTAATGTCGGCCAGGGATTTTTCGGTGATCTCTTGATTCCTAGCCATATTATTTTGTATTGATAGCAAAGTTGTCTGTATATTTTGCAATGTGGGTGCGTTCTCTACCCCAGCCATATTGTCTAAATTCTGTGTGTTATTGGAGGGGTTGTAGATGGGGACGGCTGAGTAGGTAATGCCAAGGTTTTTTTCCCCCCTTTGCCCAGCTCATATCAATTAAGTTAAGAATATCCCACTGCTTCATAAGCTATCTGCTACCAGTTTAAGCAATGTTCCAACTTACTTTGCTGCTATCTATAAGGAAAAATATATATGAATATAGTCCCATAGAGAGATCTAAAAAAAGTACAGGAGGGGGCTCATATCAGGGAGGAAAGGAAAGAGGGGGGGGCAAATACATCAACACAAAAAAAAATCAAACCTCAAAGAGAAGAGAATAAAAAGGAAGAAAAGTTAAGCTCGAAGTATTCCCCTTTCAAGTGTCCAACTCCAGCTCCAAAAGAAAAAAAGAGAAAACAATGCGCACAGTAGATATAATATTGACTGTCTCAAGTGGAGCCTTAAACCTCCTATAGCAGCACAAAAGTTTTCTAAAAATCTTGGGAGCAGGCAGAGCAAGTCCGCTGATTACTATCAGCTATGCCTCAGGGTAAAAAAACTCCCTCTTGTCTGTTTCCACCACCTAGGCCGCCTTCGACGACTCTTTATGATGTAAATCCTTCTTCAATTGTTAAGTCATTTGCTCCTGTTTGTCTTTATTGCCGCTAAAAGTCCCATCAAAGAGGGGGAAAAAAGATTGCCAGAGATGCAGTAACCAAATAGTAAATCCAACTTACTTTTCAAAAAAATTTAGGGCGTCCAGATTGACACCAAAAATCCTATGCCAAACAAAAGTGCTGTGTCATGGCTTTGGGACAGCCATGTGTCCCTCTTCAGACGTCTGGCATCAGGGCTGAGCCTCTGTCTTGCTGAGGAGATTGCACTTCCCCCCGCCTGCAGAGAAGCACCTCTGTTCTTCGCTGAGTCCCTCCGAGACCAGCAAACGACTGCTCTTTATGCCGCCAGACCCCTGGTTGTCAGCTAGGCTTCAGAGCTATCTCCAAGCCTGCCGCCATAGCCAATGACATCACCGGAAGTTCCTCAAGTTTCATTTTCATGATGCCCTTTGATGTTCAGGCATCATCTTCCCTTTTGTCCCCCTTGATCTTCACAGAAGGAAGTGATACTACTTCAGAGTTAAAGTTTGTACTTTCATTTGTAATCACTCCTGTCTTTGCTCTGCCTGTTTCTTATTCAAATGTAGATTAAAACATTCATTGCAGGGATTGTTGTGGCATTTTGTTCTGCGAGAGCAGAAGCGTCCTGGAAAGCAGAGTTCTGTCAGGCTACTGGAGGGCTCTCGCCCTTCGAGCTCCAGAATTGCTCCTGGGATTCTAGGGGAGTTCAACCCTTGCCCAACTGCTCACCTCCCCCTCTTTCCCTGAGGGGAGAGTTTTCAAACTGCTAGACAGCTGATTTACACTGTTCTAGCAGCTTAAAGCAATCACGAGGCTGGAGTTCCCAAAGGAGCGTCCTTCAACACCTACGGTGCCACAGGAAGCGCATCTTTCTATAAATCTTGGTGGGGGTTGTGGAGTGCTGGTGTGCTGGTGTTGTTTCAACCTGAAGATGGAATATCTATATCTATATCTATATCTATATCTATATCTATATCTATATCTATATCTATATCTATATCTATATCTATATCTATATCTATATCTATATCTATATCTATATCTATATCTATATCTATATCTATATCTATATCTATATCTATATCTATATCTATATCTATATCATCTATATCTATATCTATATCATCTATATCTATATCTATATCTATATCTATCTATATCTATATCTATATCTATATCTATATCTATATCTATATCTATATCTATATCTATATCTATATCTATATCTATACCTATACCTATACCTATACCTATACCTATACCATCTATATCTATATCTATATCTATATCTATATCTATATCTATATCTATATCTATATCTATATCTATATCTATATCTATATCTATATCTATATCTATACCTATACCTATACCTATACCTATACCATCTATAACTATATCTACATCTACATCTACATCTACATCTACATCTACATCTACATCTATAGCTATATCTATATCTATAGCTATATCTATATCTATATCATCTATATCTATAGCTATAGCTATAGCTATATTTATATCTCTCCATATATATATATATATATATATATATATATATATATATGTGTGTGTGTGTGTGTGTGTGTGTGTGTGTGTGTGTGTTTGTGTGTGTGTGTGTGTATGAATAAAATGTGATTGTAGATGTTTTATGAAAAAATGACTTCAATATTCAAATTACATTGTCATATTCATGGTTAGTGCATTATTTTTCTTTTGTTTTTACCCAAAACATATTTAACCATAACCCTAACATTTGCTATCAGTTATTAAAGAAATGCAACTTTTTGCAAAGAAAAGAAAAGCCAATTATTATGCCTAAAGAGAATCCATAGCTTACAAAAGTTTCTCATTATTAAAAAGGTCAGAATCCTGACAAAGGTATTAAAAATTAGGCAAATTTCCATTTGTTCTACAATGTCTACAGTGGAAGATTCAACTATAAAAATAGCTGAGCTTGGAGGAGGGTGGAGCTTTGCACCATAACCAGTCACAGAAAATGGGAGCTCTCCATTCCTGTTCTGGCTTCTCCCTGTTTGTGGGCTCTTAAAGGAGCTAAAGCACCCTGTAAGGGTGGCCAAGCTAAGGAGGGGCACTCTGAGAGGTAGCAGGATAGATCACAACTCTACTGTTGAACTCCTGGGTTTTTTTCCCTCTATGCCACAATGTAGAGAAAGATAATATAAGATGGCTGAGGAAGCAGATGACCATCTAAGCACAATGCAGGGGCAGACTGTGTGAACTGGGTGAGAATAATTCTTTTTATTCAAATATTAACCCCAAAGGAATATTCAGGGACAGATAGGTTCCCAAGTGGTTTTTTTTTTAAGTAGCAATGCCCTAGCACTCTGAAAAACTTTAAAATTGAAAGAATTAAAGGGCAGAAAAATTGCTAAAATACAAAAAAATGGACTTTCAAGCTGGATAGGCACTTTTAGATAGGCATTTTGAAATGCTGGAATTATCTACTTAAAAATCAATGTTATTTTTACATTGTGGGAAAAGAAAAACCTCCAAAGTTAAGAATGCCACCTGCTGACAAAATCTAAGTTAAGAGTGCCACCTACTGACAAAAGGAAGAACAACATACTCCCAAAATCTTGGAACTATCTGATTATAGGGGATGTAAATGTGTTAATACAATTTAAATGACCCCTGAAGATTACAATACAAGACTACATTTATAGAAGGACCTAATGAGATTCTGGAAAGCTTATGGGACTATCCAGAGGAACAGGTTGATTAATTTTGGGATACAAGAACTAAGAATATTGAATTCTTTTGGGAAGTGACTATAGGTTTGAATATATGGTCTTTGGATTTGAGGGACTACCCATCTTTAAATTTCTGCCTATCCAAAATGATCAAATTTCAATTTCAATTTCAATTTCAATTTTACTTTATTTGTATGCCGCCCTTTTCCCTGAAGGGACTCAGGGTGGCTCACAGTTCAAGGGAGGGGGAAAACAGACAAAGTTACAAAACATAGGGACCATACACAGTTAAAAAGCACAGCAATCATACCATTTGAGTGGGTGAGTGAGTGAGTGCATTCGCTGGCTGGGGAATTCTGGGAGTTGAAGTCCAAACATCTTCAAGTTGCCAACATTGAGAAACACTGATATAGATATTGTTTCTTTAACTGTAAACACAGTGCAAACATTTTCTACAAATTAATATGTAATGATTTTATAATATGTTTATTACATTACCAAGTTAAACATTAAAATATAAACTAACATAACAGGAAAAAGGGGAAGGGAATAATAAAACAGATTAAAAAGGGACAGCACACCCAGTGAGAATAATTTGGATATGGATATCCAACAAATTAAGGGCTGTGGTGGTTCAATGGCTAAGACACTGAGCTTGTCAATCAGAAGGTCGGCAGTTTGGCAGTTTGAATCCCTAGTGCCGTGTAATGAAGTGAGCTCCCATTACTTGCCCCAGCTTCTGCCAACCTAACAGTTCTAAAGCACGTAAAATGCAAGTAAAAAAATATGGACCATATTGGTTGGAAGGTAACAGTGTTCCATGAACCTTCGGAATTGAGTCATGCCGACCACATTACCACAGAGACATCTTCTGACAGCACTGGCTCTTCAGCTTTGAAAAGGAGATGAGCACTGCTCCCTAGAGTGGGGAACAACTAGCACATATGTACGAGGGGAACCTTTACCTTTATCCAACAAATGGATATCCAACATCTTCCAACACTGGATGTTTTTAAGAAGCTGTTGGATATGGATTTGTCTGAAGTGGTGTAGGGTTTCCTGCCTAAGCAGGAGTTTGGACTAGAAGACTTTCAAGGTCGCTGCCAACTCTGTTATTCTGTTCTATTCTATTCTATTCTATTAATTTCTCCTATATTAAAAGCAATTTGTCTTCCAAACTTCTTTCCCAAACTTTCAGGTATTGTCCAGGCAATTGACTTGAACATTTCCTCCTCCTCCCCCTCCCCCCCTCCTCCTCCTCCTATTTCTGTATTTTCCCCTTCCAAATTATTCATCTTACCAATAACAGAGAAAAATTGTAGCTCAGGGTTGTAATGGGGAATTCCTTGTTTTCTTGTATGTCTTCCATGATTCAAACTAGGTATCATCATCACTGATCCTTCATCTTAGTTTTAAATTGTTTTAGAATTATTATGAAGGTTCTCCCTGGCCTCATTTCCTCCCCATCTTCTCTTCAAATTAGTTCCATAGGTTTATAAGAAATACATTTTTAACAAACAGTGCTGGAGAAAATATTTCCTTTGATGACAATGGACACATAATTGCTGGATTTGATATTTTCAACTGGGTCACATATGAAAACAACACATTTACAAAAGTCAAAGTTGGATGGGTTGACCCAAACCCTCCCTCTTCTAATTGGCTCAACATTCATGAGGACTCCATTGTGTGGCCCACAAGATTTAATCAGGTATACATCTTGTACAGATTTAGGCATAGCTTAACCTATATTTCTGAATATTAAAAAAAACATGGAATTGTTCATCTATTGAAACAATTTAGTCTTATGCTGTTAGTATATTTATGTTTTGAATTTGCTCTGCTGTATAGTTTAGTGTACAATTATATGGCAACATCTTGACAAAGGGACATGGTGGCTCAGTGGCTAAGATGCTGAGCTTGTCAATCAGAAGGTTGGCATGTCAGGGTTCGAATCCCTAATGCGGTGTAACAGAATGAGCTCCCATTATTTCTCCCAGCTTCTGCCAACCTACCTGTAAAAGATGTAAGTAGAAAAATAAGGACCACTTTGGTGGGAAGGTAACAGTGCTCTGTGCACCTTCAGTATATAGTCATGCTGGTCACATGACCATGGAGACATCTTTGGACAGCGCTGGCTCTTTGGCTTTGAAACAGAGATAAGCACCCCCCCCCCCTTAGAGCCAGAAAAAACTAGCATGCATGTGCGAGGGAACCGTTACCTATCTTGACAACCTTTTGAATAACTTTAGAAGAAGAGTGCTATTCCGCTCAGGTATTTCTCGGCTAAAGTGGTTGACATTCTGAAGGACTCCATTGTGTGCTCTACAAGAGATAAATGGATACATACAGTATTTTGCATAGTTTTGAAGATAACTTAAACCACATTCTAAATATTCAAAGGGTCATTCTACTCTTCCAACTGTAACATCAATAGTCCTACTGAGATACTGAAATAATGTTTTGAATTAAATTGCTCTAAAAAGTGGTACAAGATTACAAGTCTTCTTTAGAACTGGAAAAGTTGCCAAAGTGAAAACTCTAGGACTTAGGCTAGGTTGTGAGGGGAAAAAATCTTAAAGGAGAATATCAAAATACTCCCATACGGTTGTTGAGGAGCTGAGTTTGATGTTAAGTAGAATGTGGCCATTATCTTGGATAACTGACCAATATCTGAGATAAATTGAACCAGTTTGCTGCTCATTGCTTAGTTTGCTGATTCAAGATGAATACTACCTGGAAATGCTTGCCATGACACTTACCCACCATGTAGGCAGTGACCACCATAATAGTCATCTGACAATAACTCATTCTCAAACAATAAATAGAGAAAATATGCATCTATGTTTCAATAAAAGGAATGCCATGGCAGAGCTACCAAACTGATTCCTTTATTTTTCATCTCCTTCATTCAGAAAAGACCCTTATCCCTGTGTAATGACTATTGTCATTCTGGTTCAAGTAAGGTCAAAATAGAAGGAAAGTCATTTTGCTGCTATGACTGCTTTTCATGTCCAGAAGGGAAAGTTACAAATCAGAAAGGTAATGTTTCTTCAATTTATAAATGTTGTTGTTGTTAATTGTGAAGTCGTGTCTGAGCCATTGTGACCCCATGGACAATGTTCATCCAGACCTTCCTGTCCTCTACCATCCTCTGGAGTCCATTTTAGCTGACACCTACTGCTTCAGTGACTCCGTCCATCCACCTCATTCTCTGTCATCACCTTCTACTTTTGTCTTCAATCTTTCCCAGCATTAAGCTCTTCTCCAGTGAGTCCTTTCTTCTCATTAGGTGGCCAAATTATTTGAATTTAATCTTCAGGATCTGGCCTTCTAAAGAGCAGTCAGGGCTGATCTCTAGGACTTACCAGTTTGGTTGTCTTGCAATCCAAGCGACTTGCAGGAGTCTTCTCCAGCACCATAGTTCAAAGGCTCAATTCTTTGATGCTCAGCCTTTCTTATGGTCCAACCTTCACAGCCATACATTGCAACTGGAAAAAACATAACATTGATACACACTTTTGCTGGCACAGTGATGTCTCTGCTTTTTAGTATGCTTCCCAGGAGCAAGTGTTTTTTAATTTCTTGGCTGCAGTCCACATCTGCAGTGACCTTGGAGCCCAGGAAAATAAAACCTGTCACTACCTCCATTTCTTCCTCATCCATTTGCCAGAAATTGAGAGGACCAGATGCCAAGATCTTAGATTTCTCAATGTTGAGTTTCAACCCAACTTTTTGCACTCTCCTCTTTCACCCGCATCAAGAGGCTCTTTAGTTCCTCTTCACTTTCTGCCATTAGAGTGGTATCATATGCATATCTGAGGTTGTTGATATTTCTCCCAGCAATCTTAATTCCAATGTTTGGTTCATCTAGCCACGCCTTTCCCAGGATTAGTTTATAAATATTAACCCACTAAAACCTATCTGGAATAATTTCAGAATGTTATATAGTACTGTATGTGTTGCATTATAGGATATTTTACAAATCATTTGGGATGAGTGAAATGTAGGAAAGTACTTTATGTCTTCTCTAATTAACTGCCACAAAATAAAACCCAAGAGGAAGACACAGCTTCTGGAAACTTAAGGAAATTTAATATCAACTCTACAAACTGTTCATGAAATACTCTTGACTTCCCTTAAGATCAGCATTATATTTGTAGTTCTGCTCTAGCTTTGTTACTGAAGACCTGATGTGCTGCTGTACCTAATCAAAAACATTGCTGGCTCTTTCAAATCACATGCATATTCTAATTTGCATCAATTAATAATAATGGTTTGCATCTGCTCCATTTTTAGGTTAGTCAAACTACTGTAGCTGCTGCACTGTAAATCAGCATTTGTGGGCTAATCTCTAGTTTTAAACAAACTCTTTAGAAAACATGTGAGATGAATTTCTTTTAATAACTTGCCCTCCCCCAGAATCTTTTTGTGTCTCCTGTTTTGAAAATGGCAATGACTATTTATGATGAGCTATAATTTCAATATCCAACCTTTGTGGTGAAAAACTGGCATCTAAAAATTTTACTTTTAGCATACACCTTTCACCTATTGCATATACTGTATGATTTTATAACTTACTTTGTTTTAACTTACCATATTTTACGGACTATAAGACACACCGATGTATAAGACGCACCAAGATTTCAAAGAGGTAAGTAGGGCTGGGGGAAGGAAAAATGTCTTCATTTTTGCAAAAAACAGCTCTGTTTTTGTGAAAAGTGGGCCGAAAACAAGCTTTTTTTTTTTTGCAAAATCAGAGCCGTTTGTGCCTTCCCCCCACCCCTGCTGAAGTCTGCAGAGTGCTACTGGGCGCTGGGGGCTAGGAGAAGACAAAAACCCCTTCATTTTTTGTGGAAAATGGCCCATTTTGGCCTGTTTTTCACAAAAACGGGGGCATTTCTGCCTTCCCCCAGCCCTGCTGAAGTCTGCAGAATGCTTCTGGGGCTGGCGGGAAGGCAAAAACACCTCCATTTTTGCAAAAAGAAGCCAGTTTTTACCTGTCTTTTTTTTTTTTTTTTTGCAAAAATGGAATGCAGGGGTGGGGCTTTGGGAGGTCAAAAATGGCTGTATTCGATGTATAAGACACACCAACATTTCCACGCTCTTTGGGGGGGGTTGCGTTTTATACTCCGAACAATATGGTATTTTTAGAATAGAATAGAATAGAATAGAATAGAATAGTTCTTTATTGGCCAAGTGTGATTGGACACAGAAGGAATTTTTTTCTTGGGTGCATATGCTCTCAGTGTACATTAAAAAATGCATCAATCAAGAATCAGAAGATACAACACTTAGTGATAGTGATAGGATACTAAATACGCAATCAAACCAAACTATGAACTAAATAAAAGAATATAAATTGCAAAGATGCAAGCAACAAGTCATAAGTGGGAAGAGTTAGGTAAAAGAAAGAATGAGAAGAAGACTAGTAATACAGCCTTAGTAAATAGTTTGACAGCGTTGTGGGAATTAGTTCTTTAGCAGAGTGCTGGCATTTGGCAAACCTGTCCTTGTGTCAGACTTATTGAATTAATCAAATAAAAACTTCCAGAAAACATAATTCAAAAGCTTAGTTTAAATTCAGATATATGGCCTGTCACTGGCTGCATTACAGGCATTGTTTATTAGTGCCTTCAATCTAGATAATAATTTTGCAACTCCAGAGAACTTCCTATTGAAGCTGTAACCATGGCATATCTTGCTAAATTTCTTACTTCTTTCAATAATACTTCATTAATACAGTAACTTCTACATTTTAATAAGAGCAATGTATTCATTCATTTGTTCATTCATTCATTTGTTCCTTTCCACAGACATGGATGATTGCTTGCCATGCCCAGAAGGACAGTATCCAAACAACAACCATGACTCCTGCCTTCCAAAACAAATAGTTTTCCTCTCTTATGAAGACCCGTTAGGCATCAGTTTGGCCACTGCCACAATTGTCTTTGCTTGCATTGCCACTGTGGTGCTTGGGATCTTCATCAAATACCAGGACACTCCCATAGTCAAGGCCAACAACCGGAACATCACCTACCTTCTCCTCATCTCCCTTGTGCTCTCATTCCTTTGCAGTTTATTATTTATAGGACAACCTGAAAAGGTGACCTGCCTTTTGCGACAAACTGCTTTTGGGATTGTCTTCTCAGTTGTAATTTCTTGTGTGTTGGCCAAAACCATCATTGTGATTTTAGCTTTCATGGCTTCAGTGCCAGGATCCAAGATGAGGCGATGGCTGGGCAAACCATTAGATAATCACATTGTTGTTTCTTGTTCCCTTTTTCAAGTCACTGTTTGCACTATATGGCTTGTAATCTCACCCCCATACACAGAAGCTGATACGAACTTAGTGGCAGATGAAATTATCCTGGGGTGTAATGAAGGCTCTACTGTCATGTTTTACTGTGTCTTGTTGTACCTGCTTTTCTTGGCCATTGTTGGTTTCAATGTGGCTTTCCAAGGCCGGCATTTACCAGAGAGTTTTAATGAGACCAAGTTCATCTCCTTCAGCCTGTTGTGTTTTTGCAGTGTCTGGTTATCTTTTTTCCCAACATATCTGAGCACCAAGGGGAAATATATGGTGGCCGTGGAGATCTTTTCCATATTATCTTCCAGTGCTGGGTTATTGGGTGGCATCTTTTTCCCCAAATGCTTTGTTATTCCACTAAGGCCTGATCTGAATACTAAAAAACAACTAATGAGAGGCAAAAAAGAATAAATATAATTCCATAACTTGTTCAGTAAATGATACCTTGACTGAAGAACACTAAGAAAATAGTGCAGAATTAAGTCATTGCAAGTCATAGGAATTATTTCTGAGTGCTTTAGGCATTTATCAATTTCTCCTACCTTTGTCCCCTAAACAAATTGTTGAAACAAATTATTAACCCAGATAAATCCACCATTATTTTAATAAATATAATAGAAGCAATGAACATCAACTCTTATTCCTCCAAAATAATATTGTCATTTTCTTTCCTTCCTTCTAATTGTTTTTATAGAATAATATTGAGTATACGAACTTCCGGTTTGGCGTCGCGCCGGAGCGAGCTGCCGACAGATCCTCTGCTCGGTTCGCCCGGTCTTTGCACGAGCATGGCCGTAGTAGGCAAGGTCCCTTTGAGGTGCGAGGACCTGTGGAGAGGGGAAGCATCGGAGCAGCGGAGGGAGAAAGGCAATCTCCCCCCACGAAGCGAGAGGCTCCCTCAGATCGCGTGCAAAAGAGGTTGGCTGATTAATGGCCGACCAGAAGACGTGACTGCCAGCCCTCAACAAGGAAGGGAAAGACAGCTGCAGGGAATGTTGTGGATTGAAAGACGGTAAACGTAAGACCTTGACTTAAAAGCCTAAATTTGAAGAGATTAATAACTTAACTGTTATGAGCACGGATACGTGTGTGGGCGCATTTAGTTGAAGTGGCCAGTAAAGATGGACAGGAAAGATCTAAGAGAGCCGAGTGGCGGAGCGGATAGAGAAGGACTGAGTCTTTGGAATATCTAAATCTGGAGGATTAACTGTGGGCGAGATGGAGAAGAGAAAGACAGTCGGTTGGATCTGCCCTCTTCGTGGGAAAAAAGGGAAAAAGGCTTGTGAGTCGTGAGGGTTTGAATCAACTTTAAAACTCTGATGAGGCGGTACCAAGTCACAGATAGAGACAATAGAAGGGCGACACTATACTGACAACAGGAAGTGATTGATGGGTGAGCTCTAAAACACTTTCAGAAGCTCTGGCCTCTCCCGTCTCTTGACTCTTCACACTGAAACGTCTTCTCCCTAGCTAGTGGACGCCAAATATTACAGAACTATTTGATTCTATACTGTATAGCTCTGCTCTAGTTTAACTACCTTGCTTGTCCTTCGGGTACTGTATAATTACTCAAACAGCAACCAGAAGGTACTAGATTTACAGTTCAAAGGGGGAGAGCCGAATTAACTTAAATGGCAACAAGAACAGTAACTTTAACCAAAGGGAGCAAAAAGCAAACTCCTTTATCCACTCCGGTGAGGGAAAAGTCGCCTGAGGGCAGGCAGATGGGAGATGAGACAGCCTCAACTTCACAAGGCCAGGAGGTAACAATGGACTCTCTACAGGAAGCAATACTGAAGATGAATGAAAACGTCACCAAAGGCCTGGAGGGAGTAAAGAATGAAATGCGTGAAGTTAAAAAT
The DNA here is from genome assembly GCF_009769535.1 of Thamnophis elegans. Taxonomy (NCBI): domain Eukaryota; kingdom Metazoa; phylum Chordata; class Lepidosauria; order Squamata; family Natricidae; genus Thamnophis; species Thamnophis elegans. Next base: position 130,983,260 of record NC_045558.1, on the reverse strand, counting down.
AATATGGGAAAGATTGAGGAGCGTATAGGGGCTATACAAATAGCATTGTCAAGAAATGAACAGGAAATCCAAAATGTTAAGGAGAGAACAGAAATAGCGGAAAAAAGAATAGACAAAACAGAGGATAAACTGGAATCTATAAACACAAACCTGGAGGAGGCCATCCTTCACCTAGAATTAGAGCGATCAGCATATTATCTGAGACTACAAAACGTGGAGGAAGCAAGAGATGAAAATCTCCAGGAGCTGATTGGAGAAATTTTGGGACTAGTTCTTGACAGGCCGAAAAATGAGGTCATTAACGAACTGGACGAAGTCTATAGAATCAATACAAGCTTTGCGAGACGCCATCGACTTCCGAGGGAGATTCATGTGAGGGTGCTGAGAAGACAACTGAGAGAGGACATTCTAAGCACAATAAGAGGGGACTCATTAACGTATAAAGGTAAAGAAATTCTCATCTTAAAGCAGATTCCCCGGAGAGTTAGAGAGAAGAGAAGGAAATATAACTTCCTCTCCTCACAATTAAACAGATATAGAATCCAGTTCCGATGGCTCCTTCCAGAAGGAATGTTAATAACATGGAGGGAAAAGAAGTACCAGATAGATACCTTGGAGAAAGCTCAAGAATTCCAGGAACTTTTACTAGCAGATGAAGAGAGGTTTAATAAAGAAGGAACCTTAAGACAGGAGAATATTATAACTGAAACTCAACTGGAGGGACGAGAGATGGGAGAGGTCAGAGAGCGAGAGAGATATGGCAGAGAAGATTCAAGAGCAAGGTCACCAATTGAGACAAGATCTAAAGGTGCCCTCAAAGCGAACAACTTGTAAAGGAATTGAGGAATGGGAAACAAATGTACTATCAGCAAATATAAATGGTCTTAACATAACTTCCAAAAGAAAACGTGTACTGTTAGATCTAGTGAAACAAAAGTTAGATGTAATCTGTCTTCAGGAAACCCACATTAAAGAGAAATATAATAACCTGTTGAGATGTCCAAAATTAGGTAAAACATTTTGCTCGTCAGCACAAACTAGAAAAAGGGGAATTGTGATGTATATAAAAGAATGGTTGAACCCCAAATTAATATATGCAGATAAAGAGGGTAGAGTATTAATGGTGGAGATAATGAATGGTGGGAAAATTTTTTTACTAGTTGGAATTTATGCCCCAAACCAAAAACAAGAAAGATTTTATGTAAATTTACATAAGAGGATAAATGAAATAAATTGGCAAAATATATGTATTCTAGGGGACTTTAACGCAATAGTAGACAGTAAAATGGATTATAAGGGTACACACAAGAAAGCACTAGAAGGAAACTACCAACTGCCTATGCAAATATGGTGAAGGAATTAGACCTCTATGATGTCTGGCGAACAATGAATGACAAGATACAACAGTACACATTTTATTCTCAACCATATAATTCTTGGTCCCGTATCGATATGGTCTGATCAAACCCGGAACTACTCATGGATACTGTAAACATTGAAATAACAACGAACAAGTGGGCCGACCATCACCCAGTCTTATGGCAATGGAAAGGGAAGTCAAGGATAAAAGCTAGGTGGACATTAAACCAGAACATATTACAAGAGAAACAATTTGTACAATTAATAATTGTATTGTATAATTGTATAAGTTTATTTATAGGCCGCCCGTTTCCCTGAGGGGACTCAGGGCGGCTTACAACTTATGTAGGAAGGGGAAACATACAATGACATATAGGACAATACATAATTAAAAGAATAAAGCAACATTCATCATTCGGGCGGGGATGGATTATAATCTTTAACCCCAGGCCTGACGGGATAGCCAGGTCTTGAGGGCTGTGCGGAAGGTCTGGAGGGTGGTGAGGGTACGAACAAGGAACTGGGCCATTTTTTCAAAGAAAACAGTAAAGAGCAGACATCAATACAAAACGTTTGGGATACGATGAAGGCAGTCGTGAGGGGAACATAAATAGCCTATATAACAAGAAGAAACAAAATGTATAGGGGAAAACTTAATACATTGAACAAAGAATTAAGAGAGACAGAACTGCTGATTCAGAAAGAGCCAGACAATATTAGATACAGGGAGAAAGGAGAGTTAATCAAACACCAAATAAATTTGATCTCTCAAGAGGAAGTAGCACAAAACATTAAGAGAATGAAACAGAACTATTTTGAACATGCAAATAAAACTGGGAGATGGCTGGCCCACAAAATAAGAAAATATGAGGTTAAAAGAACTATTAAACAATTGAGCGATGAGGTGGGGAACTTGAAACAGGAAATAGGGGAAAAGAAAAAGATTGTACAGAACTACTATAAGAAACTATACGAACCGGACGAAATTAGTGAACAAGACATTAGAAAATACCTAATAAAGCAGAAACTTCCAGTCTTGCCGGAGAAGATGAGAGAGATGCTTGATAAGGAAATTACACAAGAGGAACTGAAAAAGGCCATTCAAAAACAAAAAAACAATAAAACACCTGGTCCAGATGGGCTTCCATCGGAAATATACAAAAAACTTCAAAATACCGTAGAAGACAAATTATTAGAATTATTCAATGAGGCACTACAAAATGGTAAGGTCCCAAAATCATGGGGGGAAGCTTACATTACCCTAATACCAAAGGAAGAGGCGGATAGTAGTAAAATTCAAAACTATAGACCTATATCCCTGTTAAATGCAGATTACAAAATTTTTATATCAATATTGGCAGAAAGATTAAAAATAATATTAAATCAAAGTATCCATCCGGATCAAAATGGCTTTCTCCCAAAAAGACACATTCGGAACAATACAAGAATAATAATCAACACTTTGGAATTCTACGAAACAAGATCCGAGAAACAACTAGCCTTAATTTTTGTTGACGCGCAGAAAGCTTTTGATAACTTAGATTGGAACTTTTTAATCACACAACTAAAAATGATGAAATTCGGCGACAAATTTATTAAGATTATAGAATCTATATACTCACAGCAATCAGCAAACATTATAATTAATGGAGAACTAACAGAGAAGGTACGAATTGGAAAAGGTGTTAGACAAGGGTGTCCGCTCTCCCCATTACTATTTATTATGTCGCTAGAGGTTCTCCTAAATCAGATAAGATTAAACCAGGAAATTAGGGGTTTGACTATAAAAAAAGAACAATATAAAACACAGGCCTTTGTGGACGACATGGTCTTTATTGTGGAAGACCCTCTAATTTCATTATCAAAATTAATGAAGGACATTGAGGATTTTGGGCGTGTGGCCGGATTAAAAATAAATAAGGAAAAAACAAAAATGATTATAAAGAACTTTCCCAAAAAACAAATTGAAGAACTAGAGAAAGCAATGGAATTAAAGGTAACTAAAAAGATTAAATACTTAGGGATTTGGCTGTCTGCGAAATGCTCTTCTATAAAAGAAGATAACTATGATAAACTACTACGAAACATCCAAAAAGATTTAAAAAATTGGTCAAAACTACAAATATCATTGATGGGAAGAGTCGCAGTACTTAAGATGAATATCTTGCCAAAAATCCTCTACCTATTTCAAACGGCACCGGTCAAATTAGGAGAAAATTTTTATAATGATCTGGACAAAATGGTACGAAATTTCGTGTGGAATGGCAAAAAGCCTAGAATAAAATATAAGCATCTTCAGGATAAAAGAGCGCAAGGTGGAATGGGCCTACCGGAATGGAAAGTATATCATCAAGCAGCAACAACAATGTGGATAAAAGAGTGGGTAATGTTAGCCAACAAAAGAATCTTAACGACTTGCCACACGGGTGGCACAATTACTTATGGTGTGAGGGAAATAAAGTCCACAATTATTTTAGAAGACATCATTTAAGAGGGGTATTAATTAAGGATTGGCTGGAAATCAGAAGGAAATTTTACATTCAACTACCCAAATGGATATCCCCGACGGAAGCCCTGATATACCCAAATTTGATAAATTTTGATAAAATTGTTATTTACCAACAGCTGTTAGATGATCAAAATAGACTAAACTCCAGGGAAAATTTGGCTGAAATGGGAATAAACATTGATTAGTGGCCATATCTTCAAATTCAAAATAAATATAAATCAGATCTAGCACAATTTGGCTTTCAGAACAAGGACCAGGAACTGGATAAAATCTTAATAGGACCAGACGAGAAATTAATCTCGAAAATATACAACTGCCTGCTGATTCGAAAAATGGAAGCAGAAAGAGTAAAAGAAGTCATGGTAACCTGGGCCCAAAATATCGGCCACACAATAGACCTAGATGACTGGGAAAGGGTTTGGGAGTGGAACCTGAAATTGACAAAATCGACGGCCTATAAAGAAAATATATATAAAATGTTCTACCGCTGGCATCTCCCTCCGACAAGACTGGCAAAAATTTCCTCAAAAGTATTGGCCAAATGCTGGAAATGTAAAACAATGCTGGGCACGTACTACCACATGTGGTGGACGTGTCCGGTTGCCAAAGCGTATTGAAAGCAAACGCTAAGATGGCTGAATGAAATCTTGTCAATTAAAGTATGTCTTAAGCCGGAAATCTTTCTATTAGGGATAACAGATAAAAAAATATGTAAAACCAATCAATACCTTCTCGTCCATATTTTGACGGCGGCAAGGATCGTTTACGCACAGTGCTGGAAAAGTGAAAATGCCCCCACTAGCACTATGGTGATGAACAAAATCTTAGAATTAGCAGAAATGAACAAATTGACAATGCGGATTAACGATAAAGAAGATACAGACTTTTATAAAGTCTGGGAGAAATTGTACAAATGGCTGGATGAGACAGTGAAGATTTAGATATAAAAGGAGATAGCTGACTAACTTAATATGATGTAAGCAACAACTCAAACAAACAATATACAAAAACTGAGGGACAAATGAGAGTAGAAATGTATTAAAGGTGAGAATTCACCGTTGAGCAACTCCGCTAGACCACAACGTTGGAAAAACTTGAAAAGCTGATAGGTAATCCGTTATAACTACCTGCATGGAATTAGCAACCTAGTTTCATTCTAGGTAAGGCGAGATGAGCAATGGGAGATGAAAATATCTTTTCATCTCGCATTTTGTAAATCTTGCCTTTTTTAAACAAGGAAAGAAAAAGAGAACCAGGTCGTCCTCAGTAGAGGAGAATATGCAAATGCAACAACGGTTAGAGTGGATGGAGGGAGGGGTAGTAGGAAAGACAGGAAGGAGAGGAGAAAGGAGAGGAGCAGGAGAAAGGGAAAGGCAGAGGAAGAATGGGAGGGAATGTAAGAGTAGGAAAGAGGGGAGGAATCGGAAGAAGGGGGGAAGGTTAAAGGGGAGGAAGAGTAAGGAGAGAAGGGAAAGGAGAGGTGGAAAGAAGGAAGGAGAGAAGAAAGAGAGGAAAGTGGGGTAGGAAGGAGGGAGGGAAGCAGGGAGGGAAGCAAGGAGGGAAGGAGGGAGGGAAGGAAGGAGAGAAGGAGAGAAGAAAGGAAGGAAGGAAGGAGGGAAGAAAGGAGGGAATCTAAGAGAAAAGAAAGAAAGGAAGGAGGGAAGGAAGGAGGGAAGGAAGGAGGGAATGTATGAGAGAAGGAAGGGGGAAGGAGAGAGGAAAGGGAGGTGGAAGGGAAGGAGAAAAGGAGAAAAGAAAGGAGGGAAGGAAGGAGGGAAGGAGGCAAGGGGGAGGGAAGGAAGGGGAGTGGGAGAGAAGAAACGAGGGAAGGAAAGAGGGAGGGAGGGAAGAAGATGCCTAGCTTTTGATGTCTATAACGATTTTGTTATTATGGAAATGTCTCGAAACGTAGTCAAATGTAAAGCAAAACAGTGGTGGATGTTGTATTGTCTTTTGCAATCTATTGGCTGTTGTATTTTTCTTTTACTAATAAAAAACAATAAAAATTAAAAAAAATATTGAGTATACATTAAGATGTTGAACAGTAGGAACTTTGAGATAAATGACCTCAATACTCAAATTACATTGTCGTACTTCTGGTCCTCCCATATTTCCCCCCTTTTTTTACCCAAAGTACCTCTAATCACAAAGGAATTGGGTCTACAGTTAACCACAGATCTAAATGTAATTCAGTGATTCTCCTTAAAACTTACTCATAGACATGCACACCAGACATGAAATCCTCTTACCTTAGCTACCGGTTTGGAACTGGGATCTCATGTGCTTTTGTGTATATGCAGAACCTTCTGCACATGCTCAGACCATCCTTGATGACATCAGGACAGATGGGTGGAACCTTCTGCCACCGCTACCAGTTTGTCTGAACTGGAGTGAACCAGCAGAATACCACCTCTGATACACACCATATATGCATTCTGCTAATTCTTGATCCAGGGTCTGTCCCAATCCATAAACCAACATAGAAAAGCAAAACTACTTATTTTTCCTTTTTTGTAACTTATTGTTGATATTGTGATGGTAGCTCATAATCATTTTCCACTTGAGCAGAGAGTCCATCTTTATGTTCTCACAAAGGTACAATGTGAAAAATGCTTATGAAGATCAGATACTTTTTTAAAAAAATGATGTTTGTATGCCCTGTTTCTTTTACAAGACTGTAGTTATTTTACTTAAATGGTGACCTAAACATGAACAATTTAATTAGTCATGAAAGGTAATGATGATATCCATTCAGCCACTTCTGACTCTTCATGTTTCTATGGATCCAGACCCTCCACATCTTCCAATCTTGCACTACTTCTTTGAAATTATCTATGCTGTAGCTGGTGTCCAGCCACCATGTCTTTTGACTGCCTGGTTTCCTATTACTTGTAGGCTCATCCCAATGGAGGGGTCAAATGTGTCATCAGTTATGAGTCCTTTTGCACCCACAAGAGAACTAAATCCAGCCTACCTTTAATTCCTTTCTATTCTCCTGCTAATTTCCCTTGACTGTTAGTAGTTCAGATTCTTGTAGAGAACTTAAGCTTATGAAATCTTTATATAAATTTTGAATTGCCTAGATCTCCTGATTTCTTTAGTGCTTGACTTTACCTTTGTGAATTCCCCTGTATGACATAGCTAAATTAGGGAGATGCAGTTTTGTGATTTTGCCTTCTAGTTATCTATCCAGTGTTAAGTACTCCATGACTTGCTTGTTAGAAACTGAAATTATCCACATGTTAAAGGTTTTAAAATTGTCCTAATTTAAACTCATCAGTTGTTACTCAGCTACTGGAAACTTAAAGTTCTGTTTATTTTGCAATGTAGTATGTCCCAAGGTATTATAGTATGGTACGCTGGTTTAACTGCTGCAGACAGGAAGGCACTACAGAGAGCGATCATTTTGGCATAAGTAACCATTGTTTGCCCTCTAATGCCACTGGATAAGATTGCACAGGTCTCGTTGCTTTAGCAGAGTAATTCACACCCTGGTCAGTGTCTCTTCACACTTCTACCATTGGACATCAAAGCATAGTCAACTGAAAAAATAGGTTTAAAAATAGTTTCTATCCTTGGGCTGTCAGTCTCTTAAACACAACCACATGGAACCACTGCATGCACACATGGAAACATATGACAATTTTTTTTCTTTTTCTTTCCTTTTCTTTTTTCTCATAATTACTTGCATAAGGATTAATCTTTATACTATTTATGTTGTTTATATTTTTTGCCATGGATTGCACCAGTGAGGCTAAATCCAATTTTGTTGTATACATGATGTAAAATGACAATAAAGGTCTTTTGCTCTGTACTGACTCAACAGTATATATTCGATAGGGTTTGCCTGGCATGTCACAGAACTTCTGTGTTCCTTGAGATCCCAAGTCCACCTTCCTCCGGCAGGATTGGCATTCTACTCTGGTCTTGTATGCTGGGGGAGACGGTATGGTGTGCTCCAGGACTTTGGTGGGTTCAGGACCAGTGGTATACTATTGGTTCAGGCCATTGCGATCTGTGGGTGTAGACACAGTTGCTGAAAACAGCTGATATTTTCCTTCGGAAAGGTTCTGTGTGGCTTCATCTTTTCACGGTGTGGGCAGAGGTTGTTTTCAATGTTGCTCTGCCGGTTGTCCATGTTGATTACTCTGTTTGTTAATGTTCAAGTTGCCTTGCAGTATTGGCTGGAAATCCTTTGCTTCGGCAATGAGATTGCTACTTGCGGCTACTTGTGTTCCCGCTGGTTGAGGATTATTCACCATCACTGGGGAATTGTTGTGGGCACCTCATGTGCCTGGATTTGTCAGGATAAATTCTCCCGTTCCAAGGGAGGGGTCGAGTGATGCAACTTGAACAACATGATCCACTTCATTAGTTTGTTGGATTGGTGATTGTCCCTGTTGTGCCACACGTTGGTCATCTACGTAAGCTTTCACACGTGCGTCAGGGTTTCTTCCTCTAAATTTCAAGGATCAAAGTCAGGGAAGCCGCCATTAGCCTCAGCATGTAGAGCTTTGGCCCGTATTAGTCTTCCTTTTGCTTCCTGCTCGCGTTGAAGATATTCTAGTTGAACCTGAACTTTAGCTTTCTCACCTGCCCTCTCTGCTTCTGCAACTGCTCTCTCTGCTTGAGCTCTGGCTTCCAAGGTTGCCATCTCTTCCTTCAGCAGCTGCTCTTCTTTAGCTGTCTGTAGATCTGTTTTGGCCACCTCAGCTTCCATTTGTGCTTCTGCAACTAGAGATGCCCGTGATCTTTGACTGTAGTGGGAAGATTGCTGCGAGATGCTGCTACCCGCTTGAGATTGGATGCTCTTTTTTCGTTTCCTTCTTTTCCTGGTTTTACCTTGTATTAATATAAGTAATAATTCATCTTATTAATAATCCATCTTACATCTTACAATAATTCAATGGAGAACTGGAAATCTGCATCTACCACAAACCCACACACACATGGACCAAATCCTCAGCTTCCCATGCATTCACCCCACTACCCACAAAATAAGCTGCATCCAGACCCTCTTCAAAAGGGCCAGGACACACTGCAGTGCCACAACACTAAGAAAAACTCTGGCTTTGCAGAGTGCTTGCTTGCCTTGTGCTATGGTTGTTCTTCTGTCCTCAGATGTCTGGCAGCCTTGGTAGATCAGCGTGCACCATGTTGAACGATCTTGTGCCAGGGTTTCCCAGGAGGTGGTGTCAATTTCCAGGGACTTGAAGGAGGCTTTCAGCATTTCTTTGTATCACTTCCTTTGTCCCCCGTGTGATCACTTTCCTTGAGACAGCTCACCGTAGAGGAGCTGTTTGGGGATGCGATGGTCTGGCATCTTTGCAATATGGCCTGCATATATAATAACATAGGATACTAAATAAGCAACCAAATCGTATTAGGAATTAAATAAAGCAGTATAAATTGTAATGATACAAGCAACAAGGTTATAGTCATAAGTGGGAGGATTGATTTGATTTTTTTTATTATATTTATATGCCGCCCTTTTCCCCCGAAGGGGACTCAGGGTGGCTCACAATTCAAATGAGGGAAGGGGGGTACAGACAGAAAATAAAAGACAAAACATAACAATACATAATTTAAAAACACACAACAGTCATACCATTCGAGACGGGGGCAACAGCTCTTTAGCCCCAGGCCTGTCAGAACAGCCAGGTTTTAAGGGCTTTGCGGAAGGCCTGGAGGGTGGTGAGGGTTCGAATCTCCATGGGGAGTTCGTTCCAGAGGGTTGGAGCAGCCACAGAGAAGGCTCTCCTCCGAGTAGTCGCCAGTCGGCACTGGCCGGCGGATGGAATTCGGAGGAGGCCTAATCTGTGGCTGCTCCAACCCTCTGGAACGAACTCCCCATGCAGATTTGAACCCTCACCACCCTCCAGGCCTTCCAGGAGATAGGTAATCGGAAGAATGAGAAGAAGAATAGTAATACAGCCTTAGTAAATAGTTTGACTGTTGTGAGAATTAGTTGTTTAGCAGAATGATGGCATTCGGGAGGAAAAACTGTCCTTGTGTCTAGTTGTTCTGGTTATTTTTTATTTGATTAATTCAAACTTATTGAATTAATCAAATACAAAAACAAAAATCATAATTCAAAAACTTAGTTTAAATTCAGATGTATGGCATTTCATTGGCTGCATTACAGACATGGTTTATTTAGGAAGATAAATGGCTGCTTGATATCTTTCGCTGCAACAGCTATCTGAAAAACTTAGTATTCCAACCCCAACCCTTTATGCAGTCAACCACCTAGCAAAAACTAATCTTACCATACACAAAAGGGGCGTTGGAAATGACAATTATAATTTTCCAACCTCTAGGAAGAGCAATAGCCCACAAACCCACAGCCACATTCTGCCAGGAATGATCCAGAACCAAAGAAAAGATACAGAAGTTTGAAAAAAAAACCAATGTAATTTATAAAATCAACTGTAACAACTGCAAGCAATTCTACATGTGGCAAACATCATGTCAATTAAAAACCAGGATTCATGAACACTGACTGGCAGTCAAATGGCACAATCACAAATCCCTAATTTCCATCTACACTGACACCAAATAGCACCCGTTCAATTGGAGCAATAAAAGAATCATTGGCCACACTACCACCAACCGTGCTCACGAGTTCATCAAAGCCTGCACTCCACAAGCAACACCATCAACAGACCTACAACCAGTCTATTAACCCACTCAGAATTCAAATCAGTCACACAGCCAATTAGAAATAGCACCGACCCTCAATCAATCCATACAATTCCCCGCCCCCCAACTAGCACTTCACCTTCCATGGCCCTCACCTGACTTAACATCCCCATCACAGGATTCACTGGTGATCCACACTTGACTCTTCACAAAATCCACCACAAGACCCTCACTTGGCACATCCACACCTGATCCATCACAAATCCCTGACCTGATATGACTCTCACTTGATGTGACCTCACCATCACAAGACCTACTGACCATACAAAGCCCTTATAAACAGAAGAACACTGACATTGACATCCCCTAAATTCCACTGTAGATGGTATCTAGCCAACGAATGAAACATTTTGAAACCAACCCACAAGCTCAGAGAACAAACCTATCCCTCCATATATTGCTGTATACTGTATACTATATACTGTATCAGCAGCTCCTTGGGCAGTCTGAGCTTTCAGAGTTAGTACAGGAAGAACACTCTTTATTGTGCTTTTTTGATGACATTTTTGATGGGAGGTGTCCATTTTAAGTCCTGAGATATTACAGAACCTAGAAATTTGAAGGTCTCTTCGTCAGGCCTGGAAGCGATCTTTTACATTGGGTCTTTAGGCCTGCGACATTTTCTGCTGTGGGAAAATGGGAAGGGGGATTATATGGAGTATGGGAAATATATAGTCAAGATAACATTTCTTTCTCAGAGAGTCAAGGACATCTTGCCCTGCACCTGGAGTGGTGCGACTGGGAGGCACCTCCAGTCAGGACTGTGACTGATTGGACCATGGGATGGACATGTGGGTGCTGGGCAGGGGCTTGGACTTTCATTTGGGTGGGGAAAACCTGGAAACTTTCAGATTCGGGTTTACCCAGATGTGCCAATATGACCTCTCTAATAAAATGGAATTTTGAGGAAACTCAAGCCTCGGAGTCTTCTTTCATTGGGGGGTGTTACTTGGAACCCTGACATTCTTCTGTTGATGCCACATTGTCTAGTAGTGTAAGAGGTAGTAGAATAGGAGGATATCTCCTAAAATCTACTATCATCACTACAGTTTTGAGTGTGTTCAGTTCAAGATTGTTCTGATTGCACCACAGTGTTTTAAAGATATTTTTAGATCATATTCCTTCCACTCCTGCACATAGCATTGGGACCCATCTCCCTGGTGGGGGCTCTTCAATCTCTTAGGCATTCTATAGTTTAATTAAGCCATAAGGAACCTTTTTGAAGAAGACATTTAATTGGTGTAGTTAGAAATTTTCCACTTATTGAATCTGCCTACAATGGTAAATTCAATTATATGGGGAGTGGGAAAGGTATGAGATGGTAAATAGAAAAACGTGCAGAGGGCATATATGTGTTTTCTTCCCTTGTCATACATTTTTCAGATTTTATTTTGGTTTTTATACTGTACAGTATGAATAGACACTGGTGGGTGGGTGTGAGAAAGAGAGAAGGGAGGGTGAGTGCATGCACACATACACAAAACAGAGGTGGTATCCAGCAGGTTCTGTCCAGTTCTGGAGAACTGGTAGTGGAAATTCTGAGTAATTCAGAGAACCAGTAAATACCACCTCTGACTGGCCACGCCCCCATCTATTTTCTGCCTTCCAAGTACCAGCTGATCGGGGGACATGAGGATATTGCAGTAACCTTCCCCTGGAGTGGGGTGGGAATGGAGATTTTACAGTATCCTTCCCCTGCCATGCCCACCAAGCCACACCCACCAAGCCGTGCCTATAGAACCGGTAGTAAAAACTTTTGAATCCCACCACTGATACAGAGAGAGAGACAGAGAGACAGAGACAGAGAGACAGAGAGAGAGGGGGGGAGAGAGGGAGCGAGAGAGAGAGTGTTGTATACATACAAAAATCAACAGAGTTGGGAATGTACAAAACTTGGGAGTAACTTCAATACAAAGGACAGACAATCTATTTCTTTCAAAGAAATAAATTGGGAAGATGTCAGCTGAGAAATCATCAAGATCAACATGTTGAGCTCTGAATCATTTTGAGAAAACTAAGAATTCAAAACTGGCAAATATTCCCTGTCTCACTGTAATTATGAAATAACCACAATTAATACTATATAATATGTTCCTGATTCATGAACATTCCCTTAGGACAGGAGGATAAGTGAAAAGTCAAGTGTACTAATATCTCATGCTTTGTTGTTAGGAACAATGATCTCATGTCTCTTTTTGTGAAGGATGAGACAAGAAGAACTACAGTGCTAGAATTATTGGTAGCTGATTTACATTTTTCAATCAACTGAGTGATGACATGTGAATTACCAATATTTTAAAAAATTAATCAATGGTCAAACTATTTTGGAATAAAGCAAGAAGACTCTCAGTTAAAGTCATGTTATATTTGGCACTGATTATAGTCCTAGCTGTTGAACTTTATGACCAGAGAAAGATTCCTCTGGCTAAGTGTCCTATTAAGGCACCTCTGCCAGTTCTCCACAAATATTACCAGCCTGGGGATTTTATCATTGCTAGCATTACCTCTCAAGTCTACATTTTTTCAAGTCCAGTAACATTCCAGAAGTCGCCTTCCAATGAAAATTTTGATGACCTTTTGTAAGTACCTTAGGCTGGAAAGTCAAATAAACCTTCTATGTGGTCAGACAACTAGTTAGCTTCATGTAGGGGGTTTCATCTAAAGCTCCAATTTACATATGAAAAAAGTGAAGATGGGAGATTTTATTCAACACTTTTGTATATAAAAATTCCCATGTGTTTATTTTTATTGCAAATTGCAAAGACACAATAGAAGCTTCCTATACTCATCTTCTATCATGAATGTCAGGCAGATCACCTACTATATAAGAATTATCTTCTATATTGAAATCTCCTATATTGAAAATTACTAAAGTTACCACTATCAAAGTGCACCATTAGGAGGAAATGTTATATCATTCTGTCTGTCTGTCTGTCTGTCTGTCTGCCTGCCTGCCTGCCTGCCTGCCTGCCTGCCTGCCTGCCTGCCTGCCTGCCTGCCTGCCTGCCTATCTATCTATCTATCTATCTATCTATCTATCTATCTATCTATCTATCTATCTATCTATCTATCATCTATCTATCTATCTATCTATCTATCTATCTAATCTATCATCTATCATTATTTAATTTTTGTCTGTATGTATGTATACATTAAATTAGAATATAATATTCATAATAATAAATACTTTAAGCAAGTTTAGCAATGTTAAAATACGAAAAAATAATCAGAAAAGTAAGCAAAAAAGAAAAGAAAAGGAGAAACAATACATTACATTCCCCCTCCATTTTTTATATCTGCTAATTTGCACTATATTATAACATTGCTTTTCATTTTTATTTCGACCATATGTAGAAACCAGAATGATTGTTTTATTTTGTTTTTTCTTTCATATTTTTAGATTAATATCCTCCTTGCTCTCTTTCAATTAATCAAAATCTTCCAGGGCAGCTGGTTTGGTATAAATTACTATTTCACTTTATTTTTTACTGTGTGCAGCAACTTTATATTTTTGTCTCAATTTCCATTGTTTTAACAGAAACTTGTGCCCTATTGTTTATATATACATATACATATGCTTCTTGAAGGCAAACAATATCTGCATTTTGTCTTTTCAATTTATGGAATATTTTGTTATGTATTGATGATGACTTTAATTCATTGGGGTGGATTTATGCTGTTAATTACATAGTATGTTTGAAACTTATTCCATACAATAAGCCTCCTATTTTCAAGGGGCAACTATGAGAATGATCATGTCAAGATAGAAATAGTGATAAGATCTAAAGAATGTGGTAACCTGGTACCTATTGCTCATAACTTAGAATGCTTACTCAGAATTACCAGCACATCTTGGCCTTGGTATTTGCTATGAAGGAAATCAATGAGAATACCCAACTCTTACCCAATGTCAGTTTGGGCTTCCACATCTTAAATAGTTATTTTTTGGCAACGTGGATCTATCTTGCCTCAATGGAACTTCTATCCACTCAGGACAAGTTCATCCCTAACTACAAATGTGATATTCAGAATAAGATTGTGGGAGTAATTGGGGGACCTACTTCTGAAGTCTGTCTCCATATGACAAACATCTTGAGCACCTACAAGATTCCCCAGGTAAAAAGAAGCTATGAAACATTCGGTTTCATTATATTTTTATAAGTACTTTTGCAAGTGAGAACTAGAAAATAGAAATCTTAGTTTGATAGGGGCTGTATTTCACCATATAGAGAACAGGACAGGACAGGACAGGACAGAACATGACATAATTCCTTATTGGTCAAGTGTGATTGGACACACAAGGTGATAAGTCTTAGATCATAAATCATAAGATACAACAACAATTGATAAATCATAATATACTGATAGGAGAAGGAAAGATGAGAGGTGGGAAAGATGAGAAGAGGAGAAAGATAAGAAGGTGACAAAGATATTAGCCATATAACCTACTATAAGGGTGAATATATTTCAGCAGAAGACAGTGCTGTAAGAATAAGGTATAGTTTGGATTTTTTGAAAAAGTTTTGGAAAGCTCATACCTGTGTGTAAAATTGCAGTTGTGCTGTTAAATGGCAGAATGTCTTGTGAAATCATAAAATTTCCTGAAATACCTGTGGTCTAGAAAAGTATATTGCTTTGGATATTTGTCGTAAGAAATATTTAAATGTTCAGAAAAATATATAAGATACAAATGTGAAAACATAAAGGAATGAAACCAGTTCAAATGGTTTGTCCTTCTACTAAAATATGTGAAGTTTCATTTGGATTATGTCTGACTTATTTTCTTGGTTCTCCCCCCAAGATTTTATACGGGTTTTCCCCAATAATAAATAACAAAAATGAAGAAATATTTTTTCACCATATGTTTCCCAATGCAACCCACCACTCTTTGGGCATTCTTGAGTTGCTACTGCATTTCAAGTGGATATGGATCGGTGTGCTTTCTTATGATAATGACAATGGAGATGTATTCATACAGCACGTCCTTCCCTTATATTCTCAGAAGGGTATCTGTATGGACTTCTTAGAAACAGTGCCTCAAATGTCTTTTTCAGGTGATGTTGCTGCAATTGCATCAAAGTGGTTTGCAAGTTCACATATTGTCACCGGAAGTACTGCCAACACTATTATTATCCAAGGTGAAATACATACGATTACTGTCCTAAGAACAGTTTTTCATTTTTCACAATTTTATGATATAAGAATTGAAAGTCGAGTGTGGATTATGACTGCCCAGATGGAGTTTGCTTCTCCTGGTTTTCTAAGAGATTGTGACATACATTTCCTCAATGGCGCTCTCTCATTTGCTGTTCATACAAATTACCCGAAAGGATTCCAGAAATTTCTGAAGGGACGAAATCCCCTCTCAGAACATAAAGACGGATTTATCAGAATCTTCTGGAAAGATACATTTAATTGTGATTTCTCAAATCCCAGTCTACCACAGAGAAATGAGAAAATCTGCACTGGGGAAGAAAAATTGGATAGTCTGCCTGTCACCCTGTTTGACACAAACATGTCTGGCCACAGTTATAGTATCTATAATGCTGTTTACATTGCAGCATATGCTTTGTATGCCTTAACTTCATCCAAGTCAAAAGAGAGTGCAAAAATAAAAAGCATGAGACAAGAGTATCTACTTGAAAAAGCCTGGCAGGTATTTTCCAAAGCATTGTAGAAAGAGATATAGTAGATAGTTTAATATTATGGCAATAATAGAATATGGAGATAAGATGCTACCTAGAAAGAAAGAGAAATCAAGAAAGAGAAATAAAAGCAACAAGAATGTATTTCTTCTCGTACCTCATAATTTTCTATGTAATTCATAATCAAACCTCCCAAGATACCATGATGGCTATCTTTTTAGGGAAATTACATCAATTACACATTATTTTAAAAAATAAATAAGTCACTTTGTTTAGTTTAATTTTTTTTTCTCTTTAAATATGTAATTGGTGAATATGTAATAGATATCTAGAATGTTAAGAATAGATGAAATGGGTTGTGGTTCAATCAATAAGTTGTGCCCAATTCCTTGCAATTCTATAAACCACACCATGCCAGTGTACCCTGTCCTTTTCTGTCTCCCAGAGTCCAACAAAACAACAGTGATCAATTTTGCTCTCTGCTGTCCTCTTCTCCTTTTGCCTTCAATCTTTCCCTACATCACATGACTTTTCACTTCTTATTTGATGGCCAGCTTCATTATATGATCTTCCAAAGGACTGTCACGGTTGATTTCCTTTAGGATCGACTGATTTGATCTCTTGATACTGTAGTCCAAAAGATTCTCTAGAGCAGGGGTGTCAAATGGAAGGCCTGGGGGGTCAGATCTGGTCCACGGGGTGTTTATATCTGGCCTGCAGGGCTACCCTGGAAAAAGCAAAGGACTGGCATGTGGTGCTTCTTGCCAATGAAAAAGGAGCTTGGGAAGGCTCCGGATAGCCCTCCAGAGCTCCATTTTTGCTGACAGAGGGTTGCAGGAAGCGTGACCCGACAAATGCGCATACAACAAAAGTGCACCTACAAAACCGTGATGTCGAAATCACGCCCACAACAACGTGCTGACAAAACCGCACCCACAAAAGCGTGATTAGGGTTAAGGTAAGGGTTAGGGTTAGGTTCAGGATTAAGTTTAGGGTTAGGTTTAAGTTTAGGGTTAGGGTTATTACCTTGTCGCGTTGTTTGTTGATGGCACGCTTTTGTCAGCGTGCTATTGTGGGTGCGATTTTGATGTCGCCGTTTTCTCACCGCGGTTTTGTCGATGCGCTTTTGTCATGCGCACATTTGTCGGTGAACCTGCAGGAAGCTGTCACAGCTGAAAACGGAGCTTGGAAGCCTGTTTTCTCTGGCAGAATGCTTCAGATATGAATGTTGTCGAGCTAGCAATACACACCCCAGTCACACCCACTCTGGACCCTGAAGTGAAACACAATGCTGATATGGCCATCAATGAAATTGAGTTTGACACCCTCGCTCTAGGGTCTTCTTCAACATCACAATTTGAAAGCATCAATTGTTTCATGCTGAACCTTCTTTATGGTTCAACCCTCAGAGCCATAGATGGGGAAACCATAGCTTTGACTATATGGACCTTGGTTGGCAAGGTGATGTCTCTGTATTTTAATATGCTGTCTAGGTTTGCCATACCTTTTCTCCCAAGGAGAAATTTTAATTTCATATCAGCATCTGCAGCGACCTTGGAGCCCAAGAAAACAAAATCTGTCACTGCTTCCATTTTCCCCCCAATCTATTTGCCAGAAAATGATGCAACCAGATGCCATGATCTTAGGGTTTTTTTTAATGTTGAGTTTCAAGCTAACTTTTGCACTCTTGTCTTTCTCCAAGCTCTTTAGTTCCTCTTCACTTTCTACCATTAGTGTAGCACCATCTGCATGTCTGAGGTTGTTGATATTTCTCTTGTCAATTTTAATTTAAGAATTTTGTATGATTTTGCATAATTTGCATATAAGTTAAATAAGAACGGTGACAATCTACAATCTTGTCACACTCCTTTCCCTATTTTTAATTTATCAGTTGTTCCATGTCTCATTTTAATTGTTGCTTCTTGACCTGCACTCAGGTTCTTTAGGAAACCCAGAATGTGGTCTGGTAGTCTCCTCTTTTTAAGAATTTATTTGCCACAATAAATTGTGTTCTACACAAAGGCTTTAGTGTAGTCAATAGTCTATTGCTTTCTCCATACTCTAGTGAGTGTTGACAATTTAATCTCTAGTTCCTCTGCCTCTATGAAACCCAGCTTGTACTTCTGGTAGTTCTTGATTCATATACTGTATTGTTTAAGCCTAAATTGTAAGATTTTAACCATGAACTTGCTAGCTTGTGAAATGAGTGCAACTGTATGGTAATTTGAATATGTTTTGACATGGCTCTTCTTTGGGATTGGAACATATACTTACCTTTTCCAGTCCTATGACCATTGTTGAGTTTTCCAAATTTACTAGCATATTGAGTGCAACACTTTAACAGCACTATCTTTTAAGATTTTAAAGAGCTCACCTAGCTTTGTTTTTGGGAATGCATTCTAAGGTCCACTTGACTTTGCAATAGGGACTGTCTGGCTTGAGGCCAGCAATCACACCAATGTGGTTATCAGGGACATTAAAATCTTTCTTGTACAGTATAGTTCTTTTGTATATTATTGATACATCTTCTTAATCTCTTCTACTTCTGTTAAGTCTCTACCATTTTTGTCCTTTATTGTGCCATCTTTGCAGAAAACATTCCCTTGAGATGTCCTATTTCCTTAAAGAGATTTCTAGTCTTTCCCATTTTTGTCTCCTATTTCTTTGTGTTGTTCATAAGATATTTTTATCTAACTGCTTTTTCCTGGAAATCTATATTCAGTTGGGTATAGTGGTGGGTTTCAATTTTTTTTTAGAACCTCTTCTGTAGATGTGGCCTGCTTTGTGGGAGTGGCTTGCCAGCCATGTAACTGAGTGGGAGTGGCTTGGCAGTCATGTGACTTGGTGGGTGTGGCCAACTTGTAAAATGTGGTGAAACTCACTTAACAACGCTCTTGCTTAGCAATCAAAATGTTGGCTCAGAAACTCTGGCATTTTAAGCATGCAAGTCTTAAAGCGCCCCTAACCCTTTAGAAAAAAAACCCAGGGGTGTTCAAACTTGACAGCTTTAAGAATTGTGGACTTCAACTCCCAGAATTCCTCCTCTCGCTCTTCATCTTGATGATGTTTGGAGAGGCAGGGGGAGGGAGCTGGAACCAGTTCTAAATGGCACTGTAGATTTGTGGAACCTCTTCCATAGAAGAGGTTAGAACTGGCAGGAACTCACTCCTGGTTGGGTACATCTTTTCCATTCATCTTTATCTTTCATTTTTCTTCTTTCCTCAGTTATTTATAAGACCACTGTGTTTCATTGTATTTCTTTTTCTTAGGGATGGCTTTAGTTGCTGCCCCTTGTACATTGTTAGGAATCTCATCCATAATACATCTACCAGATCCAATTCCATTAATCTATTCCTTACCTCCAGTCTATACTCAAAATTACACTCATTGTTGATTTCCTTCCACTTTAGTTCACTGATTCTCAAGATGTTGATATTCAATTTTGCCATCTCATGTTTGTCCATGTCCAGCTTACATTGTTTCATTGATCTTACATTTCAGCTTCCTATACAAAATTGTTCTTTGCAGCATCTGACTTTTGTTCCACCACTAGACATAGCCACAACTGTATTTCCTTTTGGCTTTGTCCCAGCCTCTTTACTCTTTCTGGAGCTACTTGTAATTGCTCTCCAGTGTTCTCCACTAGCATATTGGACACCTTCCAACCTGAGGGGCTCATCACCCAGTATAATATATTTTTGCCTTTTGATTCTGTCCATGGATCACATTTTATCAGAACTCTCTGGTATGATCTGCCCTGCATGGCTTAGTTCATAACTTCTTTTAGCTGTGCAAGCCACTTTGCCATGACAATGAAGGACATGACACTTGTAGATGTGTAATCTTTTTCTTTTGGTATTTTGTTTGTTTTATTTTGAATGTGTTTGTACCTATGTGTTTCTGCTAATACCATGTAAACATTCTCTCTCAATATGATATTATTTTTAACTGTAGCTTACACTTCCAAAATCGGCTAGAAAATAGCTTGTTTTGGTAGCATGTTTCAAACCATAAGGAAGAAAGAAACACAACTCATTTGAACAGAACAGTTTCTAGTAAATTAAAAGTAATGCAACTCCCGGATATGTCTCCCATACCTTTCAGGTTATATCACTACTCTCCCAAGAAAACTCATTTCAATTATTTCTCCTGCTTCAGTAGATTTCCCTCCTCAAAATCATTCATCTTAGTTTTAAATTGTCTTAAGGTTATTATGAAGCTTCTCGTAGAATCATTTTCTCTCTTTCCAATTTAGCTCCACAAGTTTATAAGAAATACTTCCTTTAGGAACAGTGCTGGAGAAAAATTTTCCTTTGATGACAAAGGACGCATAATTGCTGGATTTGATATTTTCAACTGGGTTACCCATGCAAATAACACATTCACAAAAGTCAAAGTTGGATGGGTAAACCCAAACTCTTTCTCTTCCAAATCACTCAACATTCATGAGGACTCCATTGTATGGCCTACAAGATTTAACCAGGTATCTATTTGATCCAGATTTGGAAACAGTTTAATCTATATTTGGATAGTCATAAAATGTGACCTTTTTATTCCATTGCAGCAATGTCGGTATTATTCAGGTATTGTGTTTACATTTTGAGTTGGGATGTGCTCTATATTTTAATGTGCAATTAGATGAAAGTATCTTGGCAACCTTCTGAACAACTGCAGAAGAAGAGTGTTATACTGCTTAGGTATTTCTCACCAAAACTGGTCAACATTATAAAGGACTTTAAAGGCCCAGAAGATTATACATAGTATTTTGCATAGATTTCAGGATAATTTAATCCACATTCCAAGTACAGAGAGTCCTCAACCACAATATGCCTGGAGTTTTGATATTGGTTCTAAGGAGAGGCATCACATGACTGGATTTGACTTTATGACCATTTTTATAATGGAAGTAAAGCATGTCAATGCCATAATAAATTAAATACAACATGTCCAAAGGCATTTTTTACCAGAACCTACCAAAAACATCAGAAACCAGTGAAAAAGGTCCGAATTTGGTCATGTAACCAGAGGATGCGGTCATTGGTTGTAGGTAAACAAGTTGCCAATCAGCCAAAATGGAATCATGTGACTCTAATAATTTTGAGAACAGTTGTAAATAGCTTTTTAAAAGTCCATCTTAACTTAAAATAAGGGCTGTAGTGGCACAGTGGTTGGAGTGCAGTACTGCAGGCTACTTCTGCTGACGGCCAGCTGCCTACAATTTGGCAGTTTGAATTTCACCAGGCTCAAGGTTGACTTAACCTTCTATTCTTCCAAGGTTGCTAAAATGAGGACCCAGATTGTTGGGGACAATAGGCTGACTCTGTAAACCATATAGAGAGGTTTATAAACCACTATGGAGTGGTATATAAGTCTAAGTGCTATTGTTAAAATGGTCATCAAGTCACCACTTTTAAGTCAAGGACTCTCTGTATTCTGGTGAATGACCTACTATTACTATTGTAACATCAATATCCCTATTCAGAAAGTGAAGTCATGTTTTGAATTGAAATTGCTCTGAAGTTTAGTATGTGATTACAAGGCAAATTGAGAATTGGAATAGCTGTATAAGTGAGAACTAAATTATGCTAGGTTGGTGTGTGTGTGTGTGTGTGTGTGTGTGTGTGTGTGTGTGTGTGTGTATGTGTATGG